>NC_140484.1:103170494-103320494 GCF_964271855.1 Acomys minous | reverse complement strand
CAATGCTGGTAATGATACAGTTTTGATATTTTAAGTTATATTGTGGCTCAGTTCTGAAATGTTATTTTGTTCATAAACTACATAGGAAGAAGCATATCTTTTTTATGTAGTTTGGCTCTTTTTTTATTTTATACACTTAGCTCTGTACCTATAAAATTCTAATACATTAAAGTATAAATGCATAACATAATTTTTAGGGTTTTTGTTTGTTTGCCTAACTCAGTTACTAAGTACTTTAATAAACACTGGCTCCTATGAGCATTCTGTGAAGAATCTTGCTAAGTGGTTAAGGGATTGAAGAGGAAGTATGATTTTTGTTTTTTCAAGACAAAGTTTCTCTGTGTCTATCCTGGATTTGTTTTGTAGTCCAGGCTGACCTCAAACTCAGAGATTTACCTGCCTCTGCCTCCCCAAGTGCTAGTATTATAGGCAAGCACCAACCACGTCTGTCTGAGGAAGTATATTTACTGACCCGAAAAGTATTTCTTGTAGTTTTCGTTTTAATTATTGTGCAGTAAAACATCAGACAGTAAACTTTTTATATTATTTTTAAAGGTTAGCAATTTGTAAAACCTAGCAAATACAATGGGTGTAAGCATTCTTGAATAAAACAAAGGTTAATTATGCTTATTGGAGTATATTTTTCTGCAATGCCTTTTTTTTTTGTAAATTTTTTTTCTAGGTTTAAATTGTTATTTCCAGAGTCTATTTTGAAAATCTTAAACGTGTGTGTGTGTGTGTGTGTGTGTGTGTGTGTGTGTGTGTGTAATTTTTTTTTTTTTTTTGCCAAAGGAACCTAGGAGTAACAGTATTTGTACAGGAATTTAGAAAATTAGCTTGATTTTTTTTTATACTACTAGTATCCATGTAGAATTATTGTATACTAGATAATTAACTGCTGTTGCTACATTTGTGTAGGTGATACATTTAAACATTGGTAACATAGTAGAAAATAATGCTTTCCATGAATAGGCACTTAGTGAACATGTTTCAGTTTAGGCTTTTAAACTGTATTTGATCTTTCAGTTACTAGTAATTTAAATTAAATGTTTGTATTTAGCCTTCTGGCCAACATATTTTGACTCATAGTCATTGTTGGGTGTTTACCACTTGCTAAGCTCAGTGTTTAGTAGTCAGGGAGAACAGTGTAAAAGTCACAAATCTCATGGACTATTATTTGTCGACTCAAGTAGTGTATCAGAAAGCATTTGAAAAACAATCCATCTTAATTAAGCTACCTCTAGTTAAAAACAGGAGAAGACTAAACTAAAGTCACTCTTTAAAAAGTGGGAATACATTTTTACCACATAACAGAAACATCAGCAGTACACTACTGAGCTTTAGGCTTTGCTGAGGGAGGCTCTGGCTCTGCCTCGCCATGCATCTGTTGGCAGAGACAGCTTCAGGCCTTATATGCACATAGCATTGTATAGCCTGGGCTGCCTAACAGACCTGAGTGATGGAAATGGTCTTCATCTGGGCTGACCAATATAACCATTAGCCACAAGTAGCTGTTGTACTCCAGAAATATGCTAGTACAGCTGAGAAAGTGAATTTTTAATCATAATCAGTTCCTGTTTAGGTAATTTCCCATTGGTCAGTGACTAAGCACCAATCTAGAGTATCAAAAATAAATCAGGGCACAAACTTCTCTTGAATTTTTCTAAAATTACTTAGTTGTCCTCATTTTGAACACATGCCTACCCCCACATTCTACTCTCAAGTATGAGAAAAGGTGGAATGTGCTGATGGGTTTACTCTAGCCAGATGGTCCACCTGTGGGAAGTCGGTTGACAGCAACCCCGAGAGCATAGCATTTGTATAGTAGTAAAGATACATCTCAGTAGAGCAGATTATACTTTTCAGAAAGCGTCCCCACATATGTGGTGCAAAAGGGCTATTGTATGGAGCTAGAAAGCTCAGTGGGCAAGAGCTCATGAGGCAGTGACACTTGTCTTGTACACTCTAGGCACCCCTAGGAGGTATTTAAAACATTGATAATCATATTATTGTTGTATAATATTAGTCTAGCATTAGATAACCAGCATTTTAAGAGAAACTTATAGCTTTAAAATATATTTGTCTGAGTAAAAGTCTGTTTCAGAGTTTCATAGAGTAGGGAATTTGTTTTCCTTAGTTTTGTTTGGATATAAAGAATGCTGTCTTTGTGGTCTTGTTGACTGGTCATCTCTATCTTTAGTTATAGTACTCAGTAGGTATACATTCCATTTATGGTCATATTCAAGATTTCTAAAGCTTTTAGTACTTTTTTATTTTTGTTTTTGTTTTTGTTTTTGTTTTTCGAGACAGGGTTTCTCTGTGTAGCCTTGGCTGTTCTGGACTCTCATTGTAGACCAGGCTGGCCTCGAACTCACAGCGACCCGCCAGCTTCTGCCTGCCTGAGTGTGTGCCACTATTGCCCGGCCAGCTTTTAGTAACTTACAGGAAGTATTCCCATACTACCTGGAATTTATAAATCATTGTCCAGAAAACCTTCACTGTTAATAAAATTGAGGGCATATTTTAATTATTTATCAAAATATCTATAGCTACTTCAGATGAATCCACTAATCTGTTTTCTATGCCAATTTACTTGCCTGTATGGGAATTTCATTTAAATGAAGCCATGCAGTATATCCTCTTTTGTGACTTCTTTCCCCTACATTGGTGTTTCCAAGCCAAACTGTAGCAAGTATCAAGACTTTCCTATGGCTGGATGGTGTGTCTGCTGCTTTGAAGTTTGTGCAGACTGCTTTGTATGGGCATGTGTTTTCATTTTTCTTGATGTTATATGGTAAATTCTGCATTTAATTTTTTAAAAGCTATAAAATTCTGGTTTATAGCTAACTCAAGAAAAACATATAGTAACATTAACAAAGAACTACATTTGGGTTTTATGAGAAAATGCTTCAATTTTTTCCCTTTAAAAAAAAAATCAATATTTTCAGGACGGGTTATCTGGATTAATTTTCCCACTAGAGACAAAAGCACCACTTGAACTATTAATAAAAGTGTCTTTATGGTGTCCAGATAACTGAAAGACTATGCTGGGCCCAAATGTCAGGGACTTAAGGACAGAAAGGTGCAGAGGTATTTACAGTTCCAGCTATCCTAAGTCGTGCATCCATCTCCACACAGCAGTTGAGAAGCAGAACACCAGGTTCTCATAGATGAAGATGCAAGGCGAAAACTACCATTTTTAAGTTGATGAGTCTAATGCATTATCCTTCTTGTCAAACTGGGGCCTTAGGAAGTAATCTTTTGCTTTCTCCTATTTATTCCCAACAAATTACAGTAGGTGTTCTTTAGTGCTGAGCAGACAAGTAATGAGAAGAAAGAATGAAGAGGATTTATGTCTGAGAGTTTATAAACCAAGTATCAGCATTAGAAGGGATTTCAGGCTAAAATTTTATAATACATGAAGTCCAAGAAAGCTTCTGCATCAGAGACAAATTTATATTCCTTTGAAGAGCGGAACCTTCTGTGCTTTAGAATCTAATAACCTTCATAAAAGATAATCAAGTATGAAAAAATATAGGGCAGATCTTACCATTGTGGTGCAATCCTATAGGGCTATAATCCCAGCACTTGGGAGATACGGAGGCAGGAAGACCAGAACTTCAAGGCAGGCCTGAAATACGAGACCTTGTTTGAAACAAGAGCCTGCATAGGTAAACGTGGAGATATGATGCAAAGTCTTCCTCCCAGCTATTTCAGATTACACATAGATTATAGAGCATTGTTTTAGGGAATAAAATCAAACTTGACAGTATCTGCAAGACAGGAAATTATAAAAGAAATGACAAAACTGGGCACAGTACACAAACCTGTAATCCCAGCACTTAGGGAGGCAGAGGCAGACAGATCGCTGTGAGTTTGAGGCCAGCCTGGTCTACAAACCAGCTCCAGGACAGCCAAGGCTACACAGAGAAAACCTGTCTTTGAAAAAAAAAAAAAAGACAAAATTTAGATAGAAAGTATTACATACTTCTAGACATTGAGAAATGCAAAAACCAAAAGAACTCATTATACATGGTGGGAGTGAAATTCTCACAGCTGCAGAGAGAAAATCTGAACTGAATGAAGAAATTTTCTATAATTCAGTATGAAGAGTTAAAGAGAAAGAAAATATTAAGTGGTAGATTGCTTTACAAAACCTAACAGCCTACTTTAAATTCACATCCCAGAAGACAGTCGTGGAGGATGCAAATGAGTATGAGGTTGGGAGACTATTTGAAATGATAATGACTGAGATTTCCAGGATTAGGGAAGGTCTACCATCTTTAGATAAACTACGTCTAGGTTTAAATAGTAATAATAATATGCTTACACATATATCATAGGAAAAAAGGCATCAGTGGAAACAAAAGACTCATATCCTCAAAACAGTACCGACAGTTATTAAACAACAGGAAATAAGTAACCTAGAATCCCAAACCTGGAAAAAAATAACTTCAGGACAGAAGGATAAATTGTAACCCGTCTTTGCAACTAAGCCAGGGTTTGCTTTGGCAGAAGGTGCCAAGACTAAATAGGGCTTCAACTGTAAGAAAGCAGTGACCATTGAGTCACCACTGAAGACTTCATACAGACAATTACCATATTTTCCAGTATTAAGAATGTAAGAGATGTTCTTAATAAATTTTATTGGGTAAAAAATAAAGAGAGAGTTGCCAGGGTTTGTTGGCTTGTTTGATTTTTAAGGGAGGGGAAAAAGGCAGACAAACCAAGAGCCAGAACTTTTTGTTTGTTTGTCTGTCTTTTTGAGACTATGTCTTAGTTATGGCTGGCTTGAAATTTGCTGTCTATACTAGGCTAGCCTTGCTCACTCAGAGATCCACCTATCTTTTCTTCCAAACTGCCAAGATTAAATGTATGAGCTACCTTGCCACACCTTTTGAGAGTATTCATCCTGTTCTGAATTTTCAGGTAGTTGAAATAAATTCCATTAAAGAAGACATGTAAAGTTATGTTCTCTCTGGAAACATAAGCGGTCTCCTAGCTACCTAGTGTACTTGCACTCCTACATACATATAAACATAACATTTTAAATATATATGCATTTATAATATGAAGAAATATCTAATATTGAGCAAACATCATTTGTTACACAAAATCATCTTTAGCATGATTATAGACCTAAATGTAAAAGGTGAAACTACAGAGCCATGTAGAGGGCAATGACTTTAAGGTTTTGAAGTGAGGAAAAGGTACTTCTGGTTAGCAGGTATGTAAGTTCAAAGAGACCAAATGAATTTGCTGATTCAAAGGTACAAACAGCCATTGCACAGTGTGGGAACTAAGTCCTCTGAACCTGCATGTCTATACAGAAGTCTTCAATAGTACCCGTTTTGCTACAGAGTAACTTTTGTCTCTGTAGCATTGCAAGATAGTGCAGAGGCAAAGGCATAAACCCCAAAGAGGCAGTGATATGGAGGATTGTTCCCCAGCAATGCAGTTCCTGTGGTACTTAATTGTTTTTGACCTGTGTTAAAAAAATATGATTTATGTGCACATAGCTAAAATTCAAAGACTATGTTAGTGACATTTGTTTACAAACCTTGTATTTGTACTCATGTGTAAGTGAGCAGAGTACCTGAATTAGCCCAGATCACACACACACACACACAAGGCATTAAAGTTCTAATTGGCTTTAATTTTATTGCTGATAAATAGAAAAAAATATGTTCTAAAAGTGTATGACTTACCCCTTAAAACTAAAAACTGTTTTTTGATAGATTGAATGAGTGTGTTAGTTTTAGTATTTCATCTCAATAATGTCAACATGTTTAGAACTTTCATACAATATACAAAATAGATAGCACCAAGTCTACTAATAATTACTCATTAAATGGTTCCTTTGGTTGTTTGTAATATATGTTTCAGAATCTAATTGTTTCAGAAAAAAACAATGGGAACACTCAACTTAAAAAGTATGCAGTAGTGAAATGTGAGGGGTTTGGGCACAGGTGAGCCTTCTCTCTTTAGTTTCCCAGAATAGTACTGATAAACTAGCACATTTACAGGAACTCATGCTTTTTGAAGTTCTGTTTACTTAAGGGAATATGGTGACTATCAACAGTAGCCACAGAGAGTACAGAGTAGGGTTCTTGATGGTTTTCCTGCATGGAAACAGATTCCTCACTGTGGTGAACAAGTGCTATGGAAACTTGTGAGAAAACTGAAGCTACCAGCCTCTCCGTGCCTTGCCTGGCCTTGTTAATAGATTGCAGCATTCCACTTGTTAGTACCAGAGGCAACTGCTATGCTATTTGGTAATGATAAAAAGAGAGAAAGTCTTTTTATGGTAATTGGGTCCTCAAAACCACTCTTTGAGTTTGGTGATAAGGAGCAGAGTTGGCTGTCAAACAGAGCCGTATTACTTATTATCTACAAAGCTGATATGCCTCTTAAATTCCCTCTTTGTGCCAGGAGCCCCTCAGACATGAAGGCTTGCAGAGCTGGGGATACCACAGCACTCTTACTTCCTCATAAGTACGAATGGGGTTACACCTATTTTCATAGAATTCAAAACTACATGTAATTTTAAACCAGGGTTGTGTTGTTTTGCTCTGTATATTTAAAAATTCTCTAAGATGCGTACTGTGTGTATTGGCTATTTGTAGAAAGCTCAGTGATAAAACGTTTCAGCCTACAAAGATAAGCAAGGATTAGTTGGAGTGTGTGTGTGTGTGTGTGTGTGTGTGTGTGTGTGTGTGTGTGTGTGTGTGTCTATGCATGCATGCATGTAGAGGTGGTGTGTGGGTGTGGATTTGTGTTTGTGTGTGTTGAAGTGGAGGTGTGGTATGTGTACACCTGTGAAAACCAGGGGTTAACATTTGTGTCTTCCTGGTTACTTCTCTGGCTTATTTTTTAAGTCAGTCTTACTGAGCCTGTAAGCCCTTAGGCTTATCTCTGCTACGAGTGTGCTAACATTTGAGGTATAGACCACTACATGGGAGTAATGGGACTTAGTCAGTTCTTATTTCCCAAGACCTGAATTCCATACTCTTCAAGATAGATGAAAACTTGGGGAAAGTACCCAAAGATTTAAAATTATGATAAATCAAAATTTTATTTTGCTATTTATGTATAGATGACTATTGTATTTGTTCTTTTGTTAGAGATGTGTAGATTTTAAGGGTTCAGTGTTCTGGTCTTAGTGTTAATATTTTCATTACTGATAACAACGAGAAATTTGTCAAACAGAACTTGCTACCATGGATGGTGAGGATAATTGAACAAGACTTTTTGGACTAAATACACATAAATGTGCATGTAATATAGTCAGACTGTGAGTCTATAGAGCTTAAGGCCAGGTGGGGGCGCACAATAGATGTATTGTTTACAACATACTTATGTTTAATGATTGTATTTTAATGATTTTCAAGAGTTGTATATAGAATTCCTAGCACATTGAGAAGCACTTACAGAGGCTAAGCAGGTCTAACTTATAATTTTTAGCATGTAAAAATAAGTCATACTGAGTAAGATGAAATTTCAAAATCACTTGAAGAAACATGAAAAAAGCTCTCAAATTGTAACGTTCTGTGGATACATTACACTTCCAGGAAAACCAGAAATAAAACCGATATCTATAATCATTGCAGAACAGCTTTTACAAGGTAGTAAGATGATTAGCATTAGACTTAAGTTATTCACTTGCTGGTGACATGTCTGGCGTAGCTCTTACCATCTTTGTTTCTGCTCCTGTAGCGGCGGATGTACTTGGGACATTTAACACTAGTGCTGTTGTGTGTTGTAGTAGAAATTCAACATAGTTCAGAACTGTTGAGTTGTCAGTAGCTTAACTGAGATGCATTAGGATTCTAAAGATGGAACTAAGCATTCTGAAAATAAATTAATATTCTATAATCTTTGAGCCCTTAGGGGTTTTAGCCTTTTGGATATTATTTCATGATGACCTTTTCTTAAAAGAAAAGCCAGAAAACTAACCATCCACTGTATTTTTCTTGAAAGTAAGAAAAAAAAATCTATGTGTCCAGGGAAATACTTTATAGACACTCAGGAAAGTTACCTAAGAAATCAGTTCTGGATTAAAGCACATTGACAGAACTATAAAGAAAAGGTTAGTGAAACGAGAGGGGTTGTATTCTGAGTAACTTTTCACTACAGACTTTAAAGTGTGTAAAGTTACTAAGAACATTGACATTCATCAAACAAAAAAGAGTCATTGTTGACAAACATTGGTTTGAAGCTCTTTTATTTTAAGATTATGTGGACAAGGATAGTATAGAAAAGAATAAATTAGCATTAAATTATTTGAATTCTAGGCTAATCCCAAATGAAAAGGATAAATCCTGTTAGATAGAAAAGAGTGCCAGTAGATAAAATTGCAGACATGATCCATGCATAAAGATGCTGTAATTTCTCAACACATTATTTTGATAGATTTTTGTTATATTCTTACTGACTTTACTAACTAGATCCTAGCTGCGACTCAGAACATAAGAGTAGTTTAAGTATTCTCTAAGCACTTTGAAAAGGAAGAGTCCAAACAAGCAAATACTCATTTGTTTTTTTGTTTTGTTTTGTTTTGTTTTGTTTTTTTAATGTGCAGTGGGAGACCTCAGGGTTTGTTCCTATGTTAGGCTTATGTTACTTGAGAACTGTAGTATATGTGTAGTCATTTAATAATCATTCAGTGGCTCTTAAATAATTCCGTTTTTTTGACCTGTGCTCTCTTAACACATTAAAAAAATCTCATGGAAAGTTAGTATTCTTTTTGTGTGAATTCTCCAATTGTATTTCAGACTTTAAGAAAGAAAGGCCTTAATGGTTGTGAGAGCCCTGATGCTGACGATTACTTTGAGCACAGTCCACTCTCGGAGGACAGATTCAGCAAACTAAATGAAGATAGTGATTTTATTTTCAAACGAGGCCCTGTAAGTACTTTCACTTTACCTTTGCTTTTTATTTGTTGATCCTTTTTGTTAACTTCATATTTAGGCTCTGAACAAGAAGGAACACAGAGGGTGCGACAGCCCAGACCCTGATACTTCATATGTGCTAACTCCACATACAGAAGAAAAATATAAAAAAATTAATGAGGAATTTGATAATATGATGCGGAATCATAAAATCGCAGTGAGTACTAAAGTATGGTTTGTGCTTTTCTCATGTGCATGAAGAAATTGACCATACGTCCTGCCTCATTTTTACAGAAGATTGGTGACAATAAGTATAAGAGAAAAGAAGGTGTTTACTAACTTTTTGGTTTTACAGAACTTTAAACTTGCTAAAATCTTGTAGTAATAAGTTTGAGTATCTTAAGTGTAGAAATGAAGAGAAAACATCTTAATTCAGGTTCTGCCACTAATTGCCCTTTATATCTTTACATAGGCTATCCAGAGTCACAGCACAATAAATGAGTTGGCCCACATAATTTTTAAGATTGCTTCTAGTTTTGAAATTCCTTGATTTTTAATATAAAGTATGTATGAGGCATCTTGTCCATAATATATGCATGAACACATAAACATGACCTTAAAAATGTCAGATGTAAGTTAGTTGAGTTTGTTGTGAGATTTCATGCCTTCAAATCATTTTTTGCTTATTTTAGCAGAGCTGAACTGTTATGCTCTTTGTACAATGTCCCAAAGCACTGAACAGCAAGAATACTAGATACATAACTGTTCTTTTCTTATACTCTCAGCACTAAAGAACACTGGATTTATTGTAAGGAAACCATGTCCTTAAACTAGTCACAAAACAAATAGCCACTAATTTTTCTGTGCACAGATATCTAATCCTATGAAAAAGTCCATTTTGAGCTCACTGAGCTCATCTGCTTGGACTGAAAAATCTCAGACTTCTCCCTGGACTCTGTAGAGAGAGCCACCTAAGACGGCACTGTAGCTCTCCAACTCTGCATGTAGGTGCAGCTGTCATGGAACCAGTTGGCTCCAGTGCTGGGGTTTTGTTTTATTGTTTTATTGTTTTTTTCATTGTCAAGGTTAAATCTCTTGAACCATGCCTCAAAGAATGATATGCATCATATGTCATTTCTTCAACGTAGTTCTGTAGGAAGAATCACATGAAAATAGCTTTAAGCAAAATTTTTAAGCTAGTATCATCATTTTAAAAAAACAGACAGTAGCAAGTAAAATTTCTCTAACCTGACAGGGATGTTGTTCCTACACTTAAACTTTAAGCTGCAAGAATATAATAAAATTGTTTTATTGTTTATTTTTTTACTCCCCCCTCCACTTTAAATTATGAAGAAACTTACTGTTTATCATGGTCAACACATATATTGAAATTGGTCTATGGAGGAAATGCTAGAGGAAACTAAGAAATGCCCTTTCAGAGAAAGCATGAAATATTTTGACAAGGAGATAGCTTTTATAATGCTTATAATTTAATTTTTATATAATTTTAAAGATACTGCAACTTAATCTTCTTGTGTAGGTGGTTTCTTTGCATATTTATTACATAGAAATTATATTGTGTTCTCTGTATAATTACTTGACTTTTTCTACCTTTAAAAGTGTCCATCAATGGGAGCTGGAGAGATGGCTCAGAGGTTAAGTGTATTGACTGCTCCTCAGGAGGTCCTGAGTTCAATTCCCAGCAACCACGTGGTGGCTCACAAAGGTGTCCATCAATCAAATCATACTGAACTTATTCATAATATCCCAAAATTGATGTGTTAAGTTAGTTGTGTATATATATTTTCCCTTTTCATTATATTTCGATTCTTGCAATAGAAATGTAATGTGAAATTGGTTTGCACTGAAGTTCTAGTTAATGCTTACTTGATAACACTGATATATTTTATAATGTCTAAGCTCAACAATATTACTTTAATTCCAGGTTTAACTTTTAATTTCATCTTTTGAATATTTGAAACATACTTTATAGTTACGTTAGCATATATGTATCAGTATAAAATTGAAAATGAAAAAGTTCATGTCAGGTATATTCATGTTTAAATATAAATCTAGAGAAAATAGCTTAATGTTGCAAATGAACTTTTAATAATGAAAGCTCTGTACTCAAAGTTATTTATTGTCGATGAAAATGAAACCAATAGTTTTGTCTTCCTTTTTCTTTTCCTTACAGCCTGGTTTGCCACCTCAGAACTTCTCAATGTCTGTCACAGTCCCTGTGACCAGCCCTAATGCTTTGTCATACACTAACCCAGGGAGTTCACTTGTGTCACCATCTTTGGCAGCCAGCTCAACATTAGCAGATTCAAGCATGCTGTCTCCACCCCCAGCCACGTTACATCGAAATGTATCCCCTGGAGCTCCACAGAGACCACCAAGTACCGGCAGTGCAAGTATGTCATGAAGTTTTCTGTTTGCTCTTTTTAAAAGAGAATGAGAAATGATTTGCTGACAGAGAAAGTTTATTCTTCACAGTCTTAAGTTTATTATCTGGCAAGTGTGGTGGTGCACACTTTCAATCCCATCACTTGGGAAGCAGAGGCAGCCAGATTTCCATGAATTTGAGAGTAGCCCGCTCTATGTAGTGAGTTCCAGGATAGCCAGGACTATGTTGAAAGAGACCCTGTCTCAAAAAACGGAAGTAAAATAACAGACAAACAACCCTCTTTATTGTCAGGATGAGCAGGGGTTATTGCTTCGTAATAAAGTCCATTTTAAGTTGTTGGGTTTTTTTTGTTTAATTTGTGGGAAAAACATTGTTGGCCAAAGTTAAAATAGTATAGAGAATGTACCACCAATAATTTTTCCTTAACGGGAAAGCCATATGTGACAGGCAGAGAATGTTGAAGTAAAGATTTACTGTTGAGTGTGAACCATCATGTTAGAAATACAGGAGTGAGAGTATTCTGTTCATCTTTTGATGCTGAGTTAGTTCAGTAATTCAGCAGCCGTTTGCAGTGCATTTTCCACCTTAGTCTGTAGTTTCATATTGCCTTTCCCTAAATCCTAAGTGTAATAGTTAATGCTCACATGAGCTGTCCTAATTGCCATCGGGATTCACAGTTGATATTGATAAATAGGATGCAGGTATAGCAAGAGTTGTGTATACCACATGTAGACCCCTACACCACATATATAGTTAAACATGTTACATGTAGCGTTATACTATAGTATGTATAATGTAAGTTATACATTAGTGGCAACTTTAGACTGAGCCAGGTTTGTGTGGAGGAATGTCTTGAGTGGATGTAACAATTGTCAATAAAGCGCTGTTTGGCCAATAAGCTGGGCAGAAGGACAGGAAGTGGAAGGTGGGACTTCCTGGAGAGGGGGCAGAGCCCAGTTTGAATATTGAGAGGGAGAAAGAAGATGATTGACAGTTGACAGGGAAGGAGAGAGAAGTCTCTGAGCATCATAGTGGCAAGTGCTTGGGATATATGTATGTTATGAGGTTTAGAGTAGGTTGTGTTAGTTCATGAGTAGATTTGTGTCAGTTTAGATTCTGCTCGGCTGTAGTGCTTGCAGCTTTAAAATATGGTTCAGTCTCCCTGTGCCAGTTATTGGCTTCTATAGGCGGAACTGATACAATTTACTGTAACAGTTTTGTTTTGATTTTTAGCAATAGAGTGTGGGTTGTAGTGTGATGACCTCACGTGGGTGCTTGTGAAATAAAGAAAGCCGATTTTTATTCATTCTTTCTTTTCTGTATAATATTACTAGGTGGGATGTTGAGTACTACAGACCTCACGGTGCCAAATGGAGCTGGAAATAGTCCAGTGGGTGAGTGAATTCCTATTGTTTACTTTGTAGGCGTCTATTTAATTTGAGTTACTAGTAAGTATTTTCCTAAAGTAAGGCCTTTCATCTTCTGAGGGATGAGCTAACTAAAACTTAACAGTTGTTTGCACTGCTTTATCCTTTACACATTGACTGTAAGCTCACTTATCCATTCATTCATTGTGTATGCTTCCTTCGTACCAGGCCTTGTTCTTTTCTAATGCAACAATGATATAGAAGTTTTTAAAGAATAGTTTTTAAATTATTCTTTGACAGTGCAAGACACACCACACACACACCACAGTGTACCAGTGTATATTAAGCATATCCTTGCTCACGATTCCCCTTTTTACTCCCCTGACACTCTTCCATGCCTATACAGCCTCCTTTCACCCTAAATTGTCTTCTTCCTTCTTTTCTTTTATAAAATAATCCACTGAGTTCAGTTAGTGCTACCTGCTTGCCACTGGTTGTGAGATCCACCAGAACATGGATACTGCACCAGCAGCTGCAGCCCCAAAGTAGAATGGCCTTCCCTCTCCCAGCAGCTCTTCACTGCCAGTAGCCTCTCTCAGCTGATTAGTCCCTCCTTAACCCATGCTAGAATGTTGAAGGCTTGATGTTGTGTAGGTGCCCATAGCTTCTGTGGGTTGGTGGTGTGATGTCCACGTCATGTCTGGAAGACAGCGGACAGCATTTCTCAGCATTCCTTCTCATCCTCCTGTTCTTACATTCTTTCCACTCCTTCTTGCGTGACGTTCCCCGAGCGTTGGTGAGGAGGGTGATAATCGATGTCCCATTTAGGGTTGAGTACTCAACAGTCACTCGTTCTCAACACTTTGATTAGTTATGACTCTGCATTGACTGCTGCCCACTGCAAAAAGAGCTTCTGTTTCTAAGATTGACAGCAGCACTAATCTGTGGGTGCAAGCATATTTAGAAGGCATTTGACAACTACATTCTAAGTTCATTTCTTCGGGAGATGCCTTCTGTAACTTCTGTCATCATAAAGTTAAACTATTGGCAAAGTACTTTATTTTAAACCAGCGTTAACATTTTTCAGAAATTAGAATACAAAGAAATGTGTGCATACTACTCAAGTTAGAGATCTGAATGATTTCTCTTGAGGATCTGTTTTGGTGGTCAAATTAGAGCATTCATGGTTTATCATAGCTACGGCCAAATATGCTCTGTAGCTTTGGGGCCACTGCCAACATACATGATGTGGTGATTAAACCCAAAGCTTCACACATGCTAAACAAACACTGTTAAGTAGCTGTATTCCCAATATTTATTTACAACAGGTCATAAACATCATGTTAGCACCATCTAATTTAAAAACCAAAGCATGAGGGCTGGAGAGAGGCGCAGAAGTTAAGAGCACTAACTGTTCTTCCAGAGGTTCTGAGTTCAATTCCCAGCAACCATATGGTAGCTCACAACCATCTACAATGGAAGCATATGCCCTCTTCTGGCGTGCAGGTGTACATGCAGGCTGAGCACTGTCTACATAAAAATAAATAAATCTTTAAAAAACAAAACAAAGCATGGTATGGTGCAAATAATGTAGCTACCAAGAGAGACTTTATTTCTGGTTTACTTTACTTAGGCTTCAGCCTTCTGGAGTCTCAGTGATTTAAAGATATGTCATAGTGGGGCTGGAGATGGCTCAACATTTAAGAACATTTGTTGGATGCTCTCGTGTTTTGGATCCTAGAACCTACATGGAGGCTTACAACTATAACTCTAGTTCAGAGGATCCAGTGCCTTTGGTCTATGCTGGTACCAGGCACACACACCGTATGCAACATATACACATGAATGATTCTAAAATATATTTACAAATTCTGACTTTTTAGTCCTGACATGTAGTAAAGATAGATTACGATTTTGATGTTATGTCTGCACTGCATAAAATGATATTTTACTGGGCTTAAATGGGTAAACACACACATACACACACACACACACACACACACATACACACACACACACACGGTCTTGAGATCAAATGTAGGAAAGTATATGAAGGTCTTACTGTCTTACATTAGGACTGCTATGTTTATACTTGTGTATTTTCAAAAATGTATAGTTTATTTAATTGCAACTCAGTCTGAACCCAATGTACTATTTTCATACACACTTAACACTTCTCCTCTTTGGCACCAATAAGACAGTCTGTTTAGAGCCCACCAAGATTTGAGAAAGCCTTGTATAGTCTATCACATTGGGCTAAGGCTGCAGATAGCTGGAGCCTATGTAAAGTGAACCAGAAATAAATAGTCCCTCTTAGTAGGTGCACTGTATTGTGCTATTTTTTTCAATGATGATGGCCTATTATTTGGAACCTGTTGTGTATAGTGTATTGGGACTATAGCTATTCAGTCGTGTTTGTTTAGCAAGTGTGAAGCTTTGAATGTAATCACCAACATCATCCACACAAGAATGTGTATACCCAGAAGTATTTTACTTAGAACCATTTGGTGTGAGTGTGGGCCATACCTGTACTTGCAGCTTGCCCAGAGGCCATCTGAGACAAAGAGAATCCTGGGTTCTAGACCAGCCTGATACAGAGCAAGTTGTATGTAGTAAGACTGAATTTAAAGTAAAGTGCCAAAAATACACAGGACTTTTCATTTGCTGATTTCCGTCTGATATTTCCCTTTATTAAGACACCCAAAAAGTATGATAAAGCTGATGGTCTTCATATATGTTTTGACACCTTGTAAATTACTCCTTATTTGAAAGGTTTGAAAGGTTTCAGTGGTTTTATAATGTCTATGCCTCTAAACCCCTAATCCCAGTTCTGAGATTTTTGTCTAAAGAAGTAAGCTGGAGGCTGGAGAGGTGGCTTAGCAGTCAAAAGCATTGGCTGC
Organism: Acomys minous; assembly: GCF_964271855.1. Classification (NCBI taxonomy): domain Eukaryota; kingdom Metazoa; phylum Chordata; class Mammalia; order Rodentia; family Muridae; genus Acomys; species Acomys minous. The sequence continues at coordinate 103,304,929 of NC_140484.1, read as the reverse complement.
TCTTGTACAGGACCTAGACTCAGTTCACAGCACACCCATGGAGGCTCATGCCCATCTATAGCTCCAGTTCCAGAGGACCTGATACCTTCTTCTAGCTTCTGAGGGTTACCAGGCACAGATACACTGATAACACTGGTACACACATAACGCATAAAGGCAAAACATTCATTCACATAAAGATAAGTGAGTCTTTTAAAAAGTTAAGTAGAATGTGTAACGGTCCTAATGGGCTGAAATTAGCATAGTTAGCCACATGGAAATTAGATAAATTTCAAATGAATTACTTTTTTTAGTTATGATTTAAAACTGCAGAAAATATACAGATAGAAAAAAGCATACTGATTCCAGTAGTTAGGGTGATAAAATAATGTTTCCCTCTTTTGTTTACTTTTTGAAGGTTATGTGATATGATAATGATAATATTCCTAAAGTCATAAAAGTTTTACTGTGGTAAATTGTTTTTGTGTGTGTGTGTGTGTGTGTTGTTTTGTTTCCCTCTGATTTGATATGTTTTGTTTTCCATCTGTTACTATTGCAAATTTAAAGTGACAGGTGTACATACTATAATTTGTATAACTGTCACGATGACAGTCTTATTTGTTTATGACTTACTATATGCATTTCACTACAGACAATATAAATGTGTCACTCAGCTTATACTGTAGCTCAGATGTTTACTTAACTCGCGGCTTATATTGCATTTGTTTTGTTTTGTTTTGTTTTCTGAGACAGGATTTCTCTGTGTAGCTTGGCTGTCTTGGACACACTTTGTAGACCAGGCTCACAACGATCACCTTCCTCTGCCTCCCCGAGTGCTGGGATTATAGGCGTGAGCCACTGCACCTGGCTTGGTGACCTATATTTATATTGTAATGTCAAGAATGAAAAGAAATTGATATATCCAGCACCTTCACTTAAAAAAAGTGTGGCGGGGGTGGGAGGAATGTGTGTATGTTTTGTGTGTAAGTAAGTAGGTAGGTAAGTAGCACACATGTGCAGACCAGAAGTAGACATGAAGTTTCTTCCTCTGTCACTCTTCCACATTGTTTATTTGAGGCAGGACCTCTCACTGAACCAAGAGCTTGTTGATTAGCCAGGCTGGCAGGCCAGCAAATTGTGGGAATCCACCTTTGTTGTATGTCCCACTGCCCTCTCCCATATTAGGGCTACAGGTGGGTGCCACCGTGTCAGGCTTTTTTATGTGAGTACTAGGAATCAAAACTCAGGTTATCACACTTTTGCCACAGGAGTTTTACTGACTACCAGCTCCCTGGCTCCTAACTTCATTAGGAAAAATTTTTTTCTAAGAAAGAAAAATATCTTGGACTAGAAACAGAAAAGCTCAAGAAACTTCTGTAATTGTTGAATGTTGAATGAAAGTGAAGGTTGAGCATTACATGATGCCAGGGCAGTGGCAGCTAAAAAGATGGATGGGTGAAAGATGTTGCAAAGATGAGTGAACTGAATTGTGTTGGGTGGATAGTTGAAGGAAGATGGCATGGGAATGGTGAAGGGTGACATTGGTAGAGAGATTTAAAACATTGGCTTGAGATGACAGCATTTATCTGGAGAAAGTAATCCCTGGAAGTTGAATTTGGACTAAAATTACAGGAAGTGAAACAAATTTGTAATTCATATTGAAGCCTTGCATGCCTCAGTTATACTGCATGAGAATTTACAGAGTCTGGCAGAGGAGAAAGTTATGGTTTTAGTGCTGTCCACCCAGGACAGATTGAGACACAAAACAGTATTTTGAAAGTAGGGCACAAACGTTTTTGTTAAATATTTGTGATAGGATCTATATTGTCCATTACCTGGAATTGCCATCAAACTAAGTGAATGTGTCATTGGTTATTTCAGAATCATAGTCTTTTGTGTAGTTAATAAATTATAAATCTTCACATAAAGGCCATTTAAAAATATTCTACGTATTTTTGCATAGATGCGGAGCATGTGAATTTTGTTCTTACTTGTAGCTCTGGATGGCCTTGAGGTCACTATGTAGATCAGGCTAGCCTCAAACTCACATTGATCTGCCTGCCTCTGCTTCCCAAGTGCTAGAATTAAAGACATGTGCCACTGCTTCCAGCTTGATCTCGCTTGATGTTTTCAGACTCCTCTGAAGTTCTCTTTTCAGCTGAACTAAGTGGCTCCATAGTTAATGACATAATCATCTGCTGTCTGATGCTAGAGGAGTGCTAGTCATGGAGCAAACTTGCCATCCACTGGAATGCATTCCTTCAGATTCATATTCTGAAGTATGAGCCGAACTGATACAACAGGACAGCATATCTGCTGCCTGTAGGGTCACAGCTGAGATGAGGCCTGTAACAGTTTTGGACGCATAGGTATATGGCTTATTCAAAAGTGGTTTTGTTAGAGTAATAAATTACCATGCAAACGGGAAACATTTTAACAATAATCACACTAACTTAAATTTATTAAATTAAAAAAGACATTTTCATCCCTTATTTGTAACTTATGGCAAGAGGAGTTATGTAACTACTTCACAAATCATTCTGCATAGTGTCTCCATCATAGAACTTAAACAGAGGCTAAGAGGCATGTATGGATACAGTTTAGGAAATGACAAGCTTGCACTTGAGATTAGCTTCCGCCTGGCAAGTTGCCGACAATTACATCATCCTGTAATCACTATCTGCTGCAGTGCCCTGATGGAACACTAAGATACTGTGCTTTTAACTCCCCTTCCACCTTGTAACTTGATTCTCATGGGTTACTATGGTCTCATACAAACTGCATTATGGATTTCACATGGGAAAGCAGCATTCCTGCTTCTTGATGATGTATGCCTCTGAATTACATACACATTTGCACCATCTGATAATAATACTGAAATATTATTTGACTTTTTAAAAAAGATTTTAGTGCAGATTCATAAAATAGATTTTCAAGTATTGGAGACTCAGAACACATTTTTGCCATTATATATTAAGAGAAACTTCATTAACCTTATTGCTCTGCAGTATAAAATTCTATCAAGTTCTTCTAATTTTGAATATTATTTGCAAGATATTTCCTATCCTCCAGCTAATAGAATCTGGATTAGCTCCTGAGTGAGTTCTGCTCCATAAGAGAATGACCTAGAGAAGAGGTGATACATTGTCCCCCATCTGCGCTGCTCTTGAAGCTTATGGGGATGCAGGAAATTGCTCTGCAGAGTGTGGGAAGGAGATTGAACCCAGACTGAATAAATACCCTTCAAGACAATGAAAGCAGAATGCAAGAAATAGCCCCATAAAATGAACTAAAATAACAGACCCTACAACAAAGTAAAGTTACACGCAAATAAAATTGGTATGTCAAATGGTAACAGTTTTCGAGGAAACAAGAATTGAGTGAAATACAGTTATGTGGAGAGCGGGGACTGACTCTGACATGAACTCTGGTGCCCCATAGTTGACCACTTCCCCTTGGTGGAGAGGCCTGGTAGCACTCAGAGAAAGAATAGGAAGGCTACCAAGATGAGACTTGACAGGCTGTGACCATATGGTGGGAGAGGAGGTCCTCTTCTGTCACAAAACTAGGGGATGAGAATAGGGTGAAAGAGAGAGGGAGGGAAGGAGGAATGGGAGGAGACAAGCAAGGGGACAAAAATTGAGATGTAATTTGAATAAATTAATAAAAAAGGGGAAAAAATAATTGAGTGAAACAAAGGGCACAAAAAGAGCACAGTCGTCTTCTGGGAGCACCTTCGCTCCTAGGTGGTGTCCTTTGCCCTCCATGCTTTGCCATTGGTATTCACGTACCAGACTTATGGGTACAATGTTTAGGATTCCACAGAGTTGATTATGCCATATTGATAAGTGTTAATTTTCTAGTTTCTCATACAGATATTTCATTTTTATAAAAGCATTTTTCAAACTCAAGTAATATTTATAAGCAGATAATTATATTAAGGCCTCTACTTTCACTTTATCTTTACAAACTTGTAATATCTTCCTAATTATAGTATTTGATTTATTTTTAAAATTTTATTATTTATTTTATGGGTATGGGTGTTTTATCTGCATTGGTCTGTGCACATATTTATACCTGTTACCCTTAGAGGCCAGAAGAGGGCATCAGATCCCCTACAATTGTAGTTATAAGTGACTGTAAGCTGCCAAGTGTATGCTTGGAATCGAACCCTGGTCTTCGGGAAGAGCGGCCCAGAACTCTTATAACTACCAAGCTATCTCTCCAGCCCCATAATTGTATTATTTTAAAGCTTAGAATTCAGGATTGGCAAACTAGCTCAGCAGGTAAAGATGCTTGCCCCCAATCTGAAAGGCTGAGTTCAGTCCTCAAATTCTACATGATAAAAGAAAAGAACCAGTTCTTATAGGTTGTCCTCTGATTTCTAGGCACACCACTCCTCCACAAATAAATGTAATTTTAAAAATTAAATTATGTATTTTGGATTTTAGCCCTCAGTTGGATGTAGGATTGGTGAAGATCTTTACCCATTCTGTGGGCTGCCATTTTGTCCTATTGACAGTGTCCTTTGCATTGCAGAACCTTTTCAGTTTCATGAGGCCCCATTTATTAATTGTTGATTTTAGTGCCTGAGCTGTTGGTGTTTTGTTCAGAAAGTTGTCTCTTGTGCCAATGAGTTCAAGGCCCACTTTCTCTTCTATTAGATTTAGTGTACCTAGTTTTATGATGAGGTCTTTGATTCTTTGACTTGAGTTTTGTGCAGAGCGATAAATACGAATCTATTTGCATTCTTCTACATGCAGACATCCTATTTGATCCCTTTTCCCTAGCTAGGCTGCCTTGTCAGGCCCCAGTGGGAGAAGATGCGCTTAGTCCTGCTGCAACTTGAGGTGCCAGGGTGGGTGGATACCTTTTGAGGGCCTCCACTTCTCTGAGAAGAAGAAGGGGGAAGGGAGGAAGGGACCATTCGGATAGGACTGAGAGAAGAGGAAGGAGGGGGCTGGGATCATGCTGTAAAGTGATTAAATATTTTTTTAAAATGTTTTTAAATTTTAAATTGTAAAATTCATATATCAATTTACCACTTGATTGTATATTACTTAGTGTACCTGAATTTGCTTTGTAAACCCCCAAATAGTAATTGTAAGCAGTTTTTAAATAAACATACTTCTGTTTCATTTAAGAGATTCTGAGGAATTAAAATGTATGTGGTGTACATGTGTATGTGTTTGTGTGCTGAGCCATGCTGGCATATTGACAGGTTGATGTTGTGATGGCTTCTTGAATCTCCTCATTTTATTTTTGGTGGCAGGGTCTCACTAAACATGGTGCATGAAGTTGCAGTTCCCCTTGGGTCTGATTGTTTTCACCTCACCACCAGCACCATCACTGGGGTTGTTTAAGACTTACTCTTACTATATTTGTGTGTGTACACACATGCATGCATTATGTGTGTGCATGTGCTAGTGTATGTATAGGTGCCCTGGAAGAGCTGGAGCTATCGGTGACTGTGGGTGGTTAGGAGCTGAACTCAGGTACTCTGTAAGAACAGCAAGTGCTCTTAACCACTGAGCTCTCTCTCCAGTCCTAACACTGCTTCCTATGTCCTGCTTGCGTGGAAAGCACTTTTCCCCAGCCTGCTAATAGTTTTGTTTACTTTGTAGGGTTTCAATGTCAAGTAATTCCATTTGCCAGTTCTGTGGGTATTTGCTGTGTACTGCGGTTCTGTTCAGTTCTGCTTATACCTATCTCTTGAAGTCTTTTTCCATAGCAATTTCAGTATTCCAGTTTTTAAATTAAGGTCTTTGATCACTTTGATTCTGTGCAAGGGTAGAGATAGGGAGCTAATTTCACTTCTGGGTGGGTATGTGTCCAGTTTTTCCAGCACTATTTATTGAATGGGATAGCTATCCAAAGTGCATGTACTTGTTAGCAACTAGTTGAATCAGCCTCATGTCCATGGAATAATACCTACTTAGACATAATATAACACCTTTTTAAAAATGATATAACATCCTACTGTGATCTTGAATTCATTTTGCAAATATTTGCTGAGAATTTTTATATCTGTGGTCATTATAGGGATTGGTCTCTAATTTTCTTTTCTGGTTGTATCTTTACCTGGTTTTGGTATCAGGGTAGTACTGGCTTCATAGAATAAGTTTGGTGCTCTTTTTTCCCTTCCTGGATTGAGGAATAGTTTGAGAAATTTTGTACTTAGATTTTTCTCTAGAAGTTTGGGAGAATTTTATCAGTGAATGCATGTTGTCTTGGGTTGGTTTCTTGTCTTCGTAGAGCTTGGAGGCACACTGGGTTGTCTGCTTGAGCGCCTTCTAGGTTTTCATATGAACTTAGAACTATAGACTTTCCTCATAGGGTGCGTTGGCTGTACCCCAGAGGGTCGTGAGGGTTGTGCCTTAGTGCTTTTTTGTTTCTAAGAGTTATAATATCCTCCCTGATTTTAAAAATGAGCTTTGTTTTCATATGAAAAGTATAGCTCAGTCACCAAGTATTTATGTATTTTCTTAGTCTTGCTATTGATTTCTTGTTTTAATTCACTGTGATTTGATTAGATCCAGAGAATCATTGCAGGGGTGTTTGTTTATTATAGCTTCCTTTGTAATGTGATGAATTTTAGGAATGGTTCCGTGTGCTGCTGAGAAGCATGTGTGTGCAGTCTCCCCCCCCCTGCTGTGCCCCCCCCCCAGCTAGAATGCTCTGTAGATACCTATTAAGTTCATTTGGTTTATTCTATAGTTAAGGTATGAAGAGATAATTCTTTTTAAAAGACCTGCCTTTGTGTGACAGTGGGTAATGAAGTCTCCTGCTGTGCTGTGTCAGAACCTTATGTGGATTTTGTGCCCTTTAATATTTGTTTTATGAAAGATCAATGAAAACCAACTAGAAAAACTGCCAACAAAATCAATGGTAATAGCAAACCTTTCTCAATAATAACCTGAATGCAAATGACTAGCTCACCATTTAAAGGTACAGACTAACCAGCCATGCTTAAAAATAAGGTCTAATTATTTAGTTGCCTCTAAGAGACTCAAATAACTAGAATAGATCCAAAACCTAAGAGGCTTCAGGATTTGCTCCTTCTGCCTGGTTGATGAATTGTTCCTTTTGTTAATATGTAGTGGCTCTCTTACCTCCTAACTAGGTTTGATTCCAAGTCTTCATTATCAAATGTGAGGACTGATGGGTTAGCTTGTTGCCAACTTTCTGTTGTTTGATTGTTTGATTTCAGCCTTGGACAAGTCCTCAGGTTTTGGATCTATGCTAGTTATGTGAGTTTCTTAGAGGCAATTGAATAATTAGACCTTACTTTCAAGCCTGATTGGTTAGTTTGTATCTTTAAATGGTGAACTGCTAATGTCCATTCAGTTATTGAGAAGGCTTCGCCATTACCATTGATTTTGTTAGCAGTTATTCTGGTTGGTTTTCATTGTTCAGGTTGCTTGTTTTGTTTTGTTTTGTTTCCCTATATGTTTGTTCTTATAGTTCATTTTTTAAAATTCTGTGTTTGCTTTCATGAAATATAATTTTTTTGTGCTGTTGGTAAACTACCAAACTTGTGTTTCGTATTCCTTAAGCATTTCCTGTATTGCTGGCTTAATTACCACAGATTGCTTTAACTGGTGCTTGACTTGAAATATTCTTGGTTCTCCATCAATTTTATTAGATTATTTTGCTGGATATAACAATAATGGTTTAATTACAGCTTTTACTTACAGGCCTTGAAATACACTATTCTTTTCTTTCCTGGCTTTTAAGCTTGCTGACCTACTAGTATTTTCATATTTTTGGCTTTATGGGTTGGTGTTTTCCCCTCACAGCCTTTTGGGTTTTTTGTTTGTTTTAGGTGTGTGTGTGTGTGTGTGTGTGTGTGTGTGTACACACACACATGTGCACACATACATGTATTCACATGAGTACCATGGCACATGCTTCAAAATCAGAGGACAACTTTTAGAAGCCATTTTTTTTTTTCTTTTTCTTGCTGCTTCATAGGATCCAAGGATCAAGGACAGGTTGTCCTACCTACACTCATTTGCATTTATCTACCAAGCCTCCTCGTTGACCTTGACTTACTGCTTTTAGTATTGTTTCCTTGCTTTGTATTTCCTAACACATTTACTTGCTTTATTATGTATATGCATGGGGGTATGTGCATATGTTTCTGCAGTGTGTGTGGAGGTTGAAGTACAATCTTCTGGAGTCGGTTTTCTTTTCACTAGCTGGGTCCCTGGGATTGAACTCAGATAGTGAGGCTTGGTAGCAAGCACCTTTTACCCACCACTCCACCTTGCTAACCCTTCTTTACATTTTTGACATCTTGGCTCAGATATGTCACTGAAGAAGTTCTCTGGTCATGTCTAAGTTCTAAGCACTTTCTTTGTTGGATGTTTATTGCCTTCTCTTGGTTTGGAAAGTTTTCAGATATTTCAGTGATTAGGTTGTCTGAGACATTGACTTTTATCTTAGCTCCTATTTCTTTATTTTGGCTTCTTGAAATTTTATTTTGTTGCTTTATTTTTATATGTATGTGTTGCTGTCTAGTCTTTCATCCCTGAAATAGTTCTCCTGTTTCATCTTGTCTGTGGATGCTTCTTGGCTTTTATTTGTTTTGATTGATAGGTTTTTAATTTCCAGTATTTCTAGTTGGTCCCTTTACAGCTTCTAAGTATCCTTACAGAATTTTACTTCATATTTTAAAGTTTTTTTCTCTAAGTGACTTACATCTCTAGTCCACATTGGTTAACATTCTTGTATGTGTCTTGAGTTGAGGTTGTTTTTTGAATCTTTGGTCATTGGCACATTTTGTAAGTAGGACTCACATCTCCTCATGTCCACTGTTTCCATGTCTTTCCCAGTCTGTGGGCACTGCAGTGGCATGTTACTGCTTTAAGCATCTGTAGGGATTTATGTTCTGCTTTGTGTTTTCTCTCCCCTTTTCCTCCTGTTTTTGTGTGTGAGTGCTCTTCTTCTGTTGCCTTCACTTGGATACTGGGGGAAACTGACTGCCATAGCAACTAAGATGGTTTGACAGCAGTCCCCAGTGTCAGCTGCAGAAGACAACATACTCTTCACCTGTGTCCCTCCTGTAAGGTGGGAACGGGTGCTAAATTGAGGAGAATGTAATTTATTTGTTGAGATTTTTGTTTTGTTTTGTTTTTAGAGCCAAAGTTATCAGTATTAAGTAGTGAGGGAAAATACTGACTTGACAGTGTGAAAAGCAGTAGAGAAAATATTATTTATAGGTTCAGAGAAAAAGATAGACTAACAGCCATTTCCAAGGATAAATAAATTGCAACATATCAGTCAAACACTTAAAGTACAAAACAAAAACAATATATTATTTGATAGTAAGGGGGCATGAGGTGATAAGGTACATGTGTGAGAGTCAGAAGGTAACTTAGTGGAGTCAGTCCTTCCTTCCGTGTAGTCCTGCAGACCAGACTCAGGTCGTCATGCTTGGTGACAAGGGCCTTTACCCACTAAGAGCCATCTTTGCTATCTACCTCCCTCTCCATTTTAATATTTTAGGATACAAATATAAAAACAAAAGTAGAAATTATTTGAAGTATATAAATACAAATGAAGACTTGTCAAAATAATAGTACAATATTAATGGCATTGTGTTTTATTATAATGGGAAACTTTATGTCATAACAAAATTCTTACATTTTGTTTCTAAAATTAATAATCTTTAAGTTTATAAAATTAATCATTTTAAAAACTGATATATATGTATAGGCAGTTAGCATTATTTTGGATTTATTAACTAAACTGTTTTAATGGCTCTTTACATGATAATAAGCAATTTTTCCCTCTTTCTCAGGGAATGGATTCGTAAACTCAAGGGCCTCTCCAAATTTGATTGGAAATGCTGGTGCAAATAGTTTAGGCAAAGTCATGCCTACAAAGTCTCCCCCCCCACCAGGTGGTGGCAGTCTTGGGATGAATAGTCGGAAGCCAGATCTACGAGTTGTCATTCCCCCTTCAAGCAAGGGCATGATGCCCCCACTCGTAAGTTGACCCACTCTTTAGCTATCTTCTTTAAACACAGTTTATAGTAGTCTGTCTCTTCCTTTGAGGGTTTCTAAGCCTCCACAGTGCCCATCTGTTTTCTTAATTAATGTTCTATTCAATATTAGCATTTGAAGAGAGAAATCTATTGTAAGTGTTTCAAAACCAAATTATTGAAATAAGTAAAACTGCCTAATGGTTATTTAACATAAAAGCTGAATGTGGGGAGGTTATTGTGCTCAATTTTAATATTACCTGGCTAAAAACTTTCTTTAGAGATCTGATTTCAGTTTATGAATTAAATATGCCATTTCTGTTCTATACTTGGCATACTTTCACTTATATATTACATGTATTTTTGTGAGGAACAACAAAATCATTTGTTAAAAAATTTTATATCCCAAACAGAACTGTTGTAGATTATCTAGAGAAGAATGCTTGCAACATGGAAAAAATTGTTCTTTAAATGATTTTCTTTGCTTATTCCCTTCAAATAACCCCTTTCTTTAACCAGCATACAACATTCCCTACTTTTCCTCTTGATAATGTCTTTACAGTTCTAGTGCCATTTGCTTTTGAGTTGTCTTTTCATATGAAGAACAGAATATATATCCTCCTTAGCTTCTTATAGACAATTTGAGAGAGAGAGAGAGAGAGAGAGAGAGAGAGAGAGAGAGAGAGAATGAGAATGAATGTGTGTGTGTATGCAAATTTTAAAGACATTTTTAGTTCAACACCAGTTTGACTATTAGCATATTAGATGACTTGCCAGGAGCACATTCTACTGTACAGTTTCTAAACTTGCCATTTGTGTGAAAGTGATGCTGTCAGGGTCCGGTAGTGAGCCTATATTTGTGTAGTTTTTTAGATTCCAAAACACCAGTGATATGTTAGCGTTGTTTTCTCATTTAATTCTCAATTAGGTTATGATCATGGCTATATAGAGATGAGAAAACGAAACTAAAACTTACTACGTGTCCAGGATAGCAATACACATACCCAGGACTTTTAAGTCATTTGTTTAAAATCTTAAGCTCTACATTAGATAAATAAAGGGGAGGAGTCTTTTTATTTGGAAAAACAGGAAATTTAAAATGACTTGCTTTTAACTTCTTACTGGAGAAAGAAAGATTCAGTATACAGCAGGATTCCCTTAAGCTCATTTTAGTGCTGCTAATTCAGTGTTCAGATGCCCTGGAGGCTAGAGAAAGTAAAGATATTGGTGCTAGTGTGTTTAGTAAACTGCCGAGGTCAAGCATCCAGTGAACTGCTGCAGCCCCAGTGTAGGGTAGGTGTCTTCTCTAGAAGCTTTTCACCATGAACCCCACTGAGTGCAGAGTACACAACAGAGAACAAGATAGGACCTGGAAAGACCTCCTGAAAACCCAGCTGGCCACTGCAGTGGGGACAGGTTTTGTTAGAATCTCCCCCCCCATCCCATGGAATAAATACTGTGAGGAGGTGAACAACAAATATTGTCACCATTAGTGCACTGCTGAAATCCCACTATATCTGGAAATGGAGAAAAGACAGTGTTTCTAGCCATGGTTGAGAAGCAAGAAGACATGGTGGATACCATGAGAGTGGCGAGGTGGCTGAGAAGGCATTCGCTGGTACATCACAGAAAGGATGATAAAATGGAATCGCCACTGTGGGAAACTGTACTACCCATTTTCCACCTTCAGAGGGGTTTGAATTAAAGTTTGGGGTTTTGGGGGTGCAGGGGTAATATACTAAAGTAACCTCAGCAACAGACTTTCAAACTCAATCTAGTTCCTAAGAAAAGTAACTAAAACTTTGCATTGGCGAGGTAAAGCAGTAGAAAATACCCTAACCAAAACATGAGAAGAATCAAAACCAAACAATACCTGAGAGCTGCAAGACTTTACCATGTAGTGAAACATGTCTAAAGGTACAGTTACAAAAAAGAGAACAAAAGGAACAATGGTCTGAGGGTGATAACGACCGCTAATAGGATAAGCACTTCCAGCACACACTCACATGCACTGTTGAACTGCTAAAGCAGAGAGCAGATAGAAATTCTTAAAGGTGGCCAGTGAGTAGAGACACATGGAGACTGCGCCATACTTCAAGCTGGAGAACAGTGAAGCAACAATAAACACAAAAAACTCAGATCTCTATACCAAGCAAAAATGTGTTTTACAAATAAATGCAAACTTTTTCTGACAAAAAACAGGAATTTCTTGCTAGCAGAACTACACTACAGGAAATGTTAAAGTCTTCTTGACATTATAACAGTGTCAGCAAAATCTTGATTATATGCAGAGAAACAAAGAACAGAGGAACTAAATGAATGGAATAAAGAGGTTATACATTTTTTACTTTAGAACAGCTTTTAATTCACTGGAATGGTTACTAAAGTCATACCATTCTCATATACGTCATACCCAGTTTCCTTTAACAATTTATACTACTACAGTACAATTATTAACTTAATGATCCTGTATTATAAATTATTATTAAATAAAGTTTATATTCACACTCATTTCCTTAGTTTTAAACTTCATCTTTTTCTCTGTGCCAGGAGTCAGACTAGGTTATATAGCATATTTGATTTATTAATCATGTCTTCACCTCTTCTAGACTATGAGAATTTCTAAGATTTTGCTTAAATGACCTTGGGGTTTTTGAGGAACACTACTTATATGTTCTGAAGAATGTCCTTAGGTTAAGGTTTGCTTGATGCTTTTTCAAATTAGCTTGGAGTTATTGCTTTAGGAAGATAGGCCATATAATTAAGGTGTCATTTTTTATTTTAAGTTATAAGAGATGTTTATAGAACATTTTTCCAAAATAGACCAGTCTGTTATAAAATAATGCTTAGCAAATTTGCAAGAACTGACATTCTGTCCATAATCTGTAGAAATCAGTCTCAAAAAGATATCAGGAAAAAAATCTTAATTTAGAAATTTAACTATAAATTTACTTTTTTAAAAAAAGATTTATTCATTTATTATGTATACAATGTTCTGCCTGCACATACACCCGCAGGCCAGAAGAGGGCACCCAATCTCATTATAGATGGTTATGAGCCACCATGTGATTGCTGGGAATTGAACTCAGTACCTTTTGGAACAGCAATCTGTGCTCTTTAACCTCTGAGCCATCTCTCCAGCCCTAAATTTACTTTTAAAAATAATATTTTCACCAATTCTTTGAGAACGTCATACAGTGTATTGTGATTGTGTTTACCCTCTCCTAAAGCACCATCCAGATCCCTTCCTACCCACCCAAATTTGTATCCTCTTTTTTAAAAAAACAAAACAAAACTTAATAGAGTCCCTTTGTGGTGTCAATATGGGAACTGCCCTGGAAAATGGCAACTGACACCCCCTCTCTCAGCAGCTGTCAGTTGCCAACAGCTTCTCAGGTAGGGCTGGGACTTCTGTCTGCTTTCCCCAACTCCATTCTGGGTATTTTTCTAGCTTGAGCTTGCTCTGGTTTTATACCTGCCATCACAATCTCAAAGCATTGTTATGTACAGCTGGTCTGTTGTGTCCAGAAAACACTGTTTCCTTGTAGTCATCTACCACCTCCAGCCCTGAAAATCTTTCTGCCCTCTCTTCTTTTATGTTTTCTGAGTCTTACACTTTTAAATAATCTGTGGGCCTCAAAAAAAAAAAAAATCAAAGGAAATTTAGCAGTACATAAAGCTAGTAGTCAGTGTTCAGGAGTGCTTCCTGCTCTTTCAAAAAATCATATTTCAGTTATCAGGACCTACATCAGGTAGGTAACTCCATCTCCAGTGGGTCTGATGCTTTCTCCTGGCCCCCGTGGGCACTCATATTCACTCATATTCATGTACACAGACACACACACACACACAGACACACACACACACACACACACACACACACACACACACACACACACACACACTTTAAGTAAATCATTTTTAAAATACACATTAACTGAAAATGAAAATACAGAATACCAAAATGGTGAAGACCCTCTAGAGAATTGCTGGAGGAACTGTATAGCATTAAATGCTTATATTAAGAAAAAAAGAAAGGTCTGGGATTTGGAGGTAGCTTAGCAGGTGTCTTTCTTAGGAGTTCTGTTGCTGTGACCAAACACCATGACCAAAACGTAAGTTGGGGAAGAAAGGGTTTTTATTTGGCTTAGACTTCCATACCACAGTTCATCATCAAAGGGAGTCAAGACAGGAATTCAAGCAGGAAGGAATCTGGAGGCAGGAGCTGATGCAGAGGCCATGGAGGGATGCTGCTTACTGGCTTGCTCCTCATGGCTTGCTCAGCCTGTTGTCTCATAGAAACCAGGACCACCAGCCCAGGCATGGAACCACCCACAGCGAACTGGGCTTGCCCCACCAGTCACTAATTAAGAAAAGGTCCTGCAGGCTTGCCTACAACCAGAAGTTAAGGAGGTGTTTTCTCAATTGAGGTTCCCTCCTCTCAGATGACTTACCTTGTATCACATTGACATACAACTATACCAGCAAAGCAGGCAGGGGCACGTGCTCCTAAAGTTAACAGCCTGACTTCAATCCTAAGAACTCACATGGTAGGAAAAAAGAACTGTCTCCTGCACATTGACCTGCACAGAGAATAAATAAATGTTTTGTTTGGGTTTTGTTTGGGTTTTGCTTTTTTTGAATACATGTTTTTTTATAAAAATTAAAAGAAGGTCCCATCTCAGCAGCTATAGCTTTCCCTTTACAAAAGAAGAATAAAATTAAAATCAGAGCAGCAAAAGAAAGAGGAAAATAAAAAGCAGAAACTAAGGAACTTTAAAATGGAAATAGAGGAAAGTGATCTAAACAAACAAACAATAACAAAACCACCTTTTTTCTTCTTTTCAGATTAATTGCTAATTTTCTAGCCATGCTGACTAAAGACAGTAAGAAAACACAGATTATAAATACCAATGATAGAAAGGGGTGCAAAATTCAAATAATATGAAACTATGCTGGAATGGCACAGGCAATCCTATCCCATAGATTTGATGGCTTAGGTAAAAAGAGCAAATTCCTTGAAAGATACAGACTACCAGAAAATTACTCAGGTGACCTGAATGCTAAATAAAGAAATTGAATTCTTCATTTTAAAGTCTTCCAAAATAGAAATTCCAGATTTAGGTGATTTCACTGACAAACTCTATCAAGCATTTAAGGAATAATTAATAGTAGTTCTCCATAACTTCAGGAAATAAAACAAAAACCACTCCCCTCTTATTTTATTAGGTAGCATCTGCCTTAATACAAAACTATAATAAGGCATTATAAGAAAAATAACCATAAACCAGTATTTATTTATTTATTTATTTATTTATTTATTCACTTTCCACCTGCTCCCAGTCCCCTCCCTCCTCTCCTCCAAGTCCTGCCCTCACACTCTCCTACACACACACCCTCCTCTCCTTTTTCTCAGAGAATGGGAGGCCCACAAGGGTTACAAACCCATTCTGGCACCTCAAGTCACAGCAGGACTAAGCACATCCTCACCCACTGAAGCCTGACAAGAAAACTCAGAGCTAGGGGGAAGAGATCCAATGTAGGCAGCAGAATCAGTGATAGCCCCTACTCCCGTAGTTAGGGGACCCACATGTTGATCACACTGCACATCTCCTTCATATGTGCATGGGGTTTAGGTCTAGCCCATAATGCTCTTTGGTTAGTGGTTCAGTCTCTGTGAGCTCCATGGGCCCAGGTTAGCTGATTCTGTAGATCTTCTTGTGTTGTCCTTGGCCCCTCCAGCTCCCTCAGTCCTTCCTCATACTCTTCCACAAAACTCCCTGAGCTCTGCATATTGTTTGGCTGTGGGTCTCTGCATCTGTTTCAACCCACTGCTAGATGAAACCTCTCAGAAGACAGTTATGCTAGGTTCCTGTTTGTAATCATAACAGAGTATCGTTAATAGTGATGGGTTGGCTCTCTCCCATGCAGTGGGTCTCAAATTGGGCCAGTCATTGGTTTGCCATTCTCTCAATCTCTGCTTCATATCTTTATCCATACACTTCTTGTAGACAAGACAAGTTTTAGGACTAAGTAAACCAGTATTCTGGGCTCTCTAGACACAAATCCTTGACAATATATTGACAGATAAGTATATCACTGTTCAAAAAGGATAATCAATGACAATCAGGAAAATTTCATCTCAGGAATGCAAGGGAGATTCTGTATTTGAAATTTAATCAACATAAATCACCACATTAGCAGAGTATGACAGTTCATGATAAAAAACAAACAAAAACCTGTCAGTAGAATAGAAAAGATGCCCAGAGGGCATCCACAAAATCCCAACACAACACCCATCTTTCATCACCGTTCACATTCACTGTGGCACTGGAAGTCATAGCCAATGTAGTTAAAAAAGAAACATAAGTAAGGTGTATTCATATGGGGAAGGAAGAAAATTACAGTTATCCATATAGGACACAGTTTTCCATACTGAAAAGCATAAAGAACCCATCCAAACAAACAGCACTGGTGTATATACAACATGTAGGGTCTGCCAGTGAGTTTAGTAAGATTGGAGTACAAAGCCAGGGCAGTCTGTTGTATTATACCAACAATGAACAAGAAGAATTTGAAGTTTAAAATAGCACACATATACCAGAAAAGAAAAAGAAAGAAACAGCTACATACAAATATCACAAAATATATTCGTAGTCTCTATGCTGAAAACAACAAAAGTCTAATGCAAGAGAACATAAAACCTAAATGAAGAGAAAGATGTATCACATTAATGGAACCAAAGTCAGTATTGTCAGTATGCCACTCCTCTCAGATTGCTCTATGAGTTAATAAACACCTGCCAAAATCTCAAGCTCTTCTGTAGAGATCAACAAACCATTTCTAAAATATATGTAGACAAAAGACCTAAAATTAAAACAAAAAAGGAAGACACTATTTGGTTTTAAGACTCACTATAATACTTTACCAGTTCCAAATGTGGTGTTGACAAAAAAATGGGCAAGTAGATCATTAGACAGATTAGCCCAGAAAATAGATCCTGCAGATAACACTTAGTTGGGTTTGGCGGAAGTACTGAATCAGTTCAGTGGAGAAAGGATAGTTAGTGTAGCTTCTGATGTTGAAATAACTAAATATCTATTTGCCAAAAAAGCAAATTCATGCTTAATATTTTATTTAAAAACATAAAATGGATCATAGACCCAGAGTTAATATGTGAAATTGCAAAAACTTAAAGGAGAAAACCATACAGTAGGTGATCCATAAAGGAAGAAATTACATTAGAATTCACAGAAATTTAAAGTTGGTCTATAAAAGACTATCCAAAGACTAAAAGAACACTGAAAAATTAAGGGAAAATATTTGAAAATCACATATTTAGATAAAGGGCTTATGCCTGAAACATGTTTTAAAGAACTTTTGAAGCTCAAAAATAGAAAATGTACAGTCCAACATTTTAAATGAGTATAAGATCCTTTTTCAGAGCCTGCTTGAGAATGTTGGTTTAGTGTTCATTGTATGAGTTAGTTGAAATCAGGCTGTCG
This sequence comes from Acomys minous, assembly GCF_964271855.1. Classification (NCBI taxonomy): domain Eukaryota; kingdom Metazoa; phylum Chordata; class Mammalia; order Rodentia; family Muridae; genus Acomys; species Acomys minous. Next base: position 103,287,457 of record NC_140484.1, on the reverse strand, counting down.
CCAGTCACAGATTCTCTGTGTGTACACAACTAAGCATTGTGTGCTTTTTAGTTCTGTCGGTTAAGAATTTCATAGGGTAATTTCATCTAGTAGCTGAGTGTACCTGGTGCTCTGATTGTGGAATCTAAACACCCTTCTCTCATTCAAAACCCAGGGTCCCTTGGGGAAGTGGTAAATTGTAGAGCTGGTGCAGGAAAACACGAGACAAGTCAGAGGGGCCAAGGAGTACATTTGTAGTTATCAAAAGGTCGCAGGGATTAGTCTTTCAAAAAGATATCCGAGTTTGCCAAAACTTGAAAAATTTAAATTACAGAAGTTTAAGATTACAACCTAAGGAATAAGAAATGCAGACTCCATCATTCATACAAATATAATTGAATAAATAAGGAAGTGGTGACACCTCCTCCTTAGGTATCAGACCTAATTAGTAAATTTGGAAGAATAAAAGGAATAGGAAAGCTGGACCTTAAAACATGCCTTTAATTCCAGCATTCTGCAGGCATAAGCAAACGGATCTCTGAGTTTGAGGACAGCCAAGGTTACACAGAGAAACCCTAACTTGGGGGGGGGGGGGAGGCAGCTTTAGAATAGCATAGTACAGCCATAACTGTTGTAGGCAAGCAAGTAAATTAAATATTGCAGGTAGTGGACAAACATTTAAAGTGAAACCATTTTTTTACGTATCCTCAAATGGTCTTTCCCTAAATATGTGTTCTTTACAAAGAGGAAAATTGTGCTTTTACAGTGGAGAATCCTGGAGGACATGACCTTAATTTAGTTAACTAGAAGACATCTGCCATCTGATAAGGTCAGGTATTCTTCCAGAAGTTTATGCCCTTCATTTCACCAAGACTGGTGGGATCTAAGTGAAGTGCAAAGCTTTACAAGTGCAGAATTTGATCTAGTCTCAACAGTTTCTTTGGGTTGTTAGCCTCAGAAAGCTGGGCAAGGTGTGTGTAGGAGCTCTTTTTGCAGGTGCTCTGATTGTGTGGAATAAAAAGGTTAAGAGGAAAATGTGCATAACAAAGAAGTGTGCCTGAACAGAGCAACCAATGTGCATGGCTCCTTGAGCGCCTTGCAGGTAGGCAATGCCTGCTAGGAGCTTTCTGAAATTTAAAAAGTCACTTAAGGCACAGAAGCATGCGTTAGAAAGACCCAAACTGCATTTAAAAACTGCTGAGTAAAATCATATCTAGACACAGAAGGAAACAAAACCATGAATCACCTTGGAAAATTAAAATTTTGTCATATAAGCTATTTATACCCTTATCTCTGTAGATTTAAAGTGTACCTGTATTTTATAAACACGAGAATCTGACATTATTTTGATGTCTGTCTTGTAAATTGGAGATACTGAAATGATATATTAACTGAGCAGCTGAACTGTATTTGCCCACTTGTATGTTAAATACTTGTTTGATGCTAAAGCATCAAACCCACCCTCCTCCTTCACTCATTCCTTTGCAGAGAAACCTGCTTTAAGATTATGACTGTATCCATGAGCCTTAGGACACTTCACAAGTTTGAAGAAACTTGACTTACTCAAGTGAAATGGAAAATACCAAAGAGCAGACTGTTTCTAGCATATTATTACTTCACATCTGCTGGAAAAGAAAAGAAAAAAAACATGTTTCATTCACTTTTTTTTTTTACTATTTGTAAATTTTAACAGTTTCTCTTCCAGTCTTTGTTTTCATTTGCAAGGTTTTACTCCACTAAATTAGTTCTATTCATGTGAATACTATTATTTGCAAGTGGTAAACATATATTATTACTCAAAGCTATAGCATTTATTAGCAAACATCCTGTGTTTCTATAATGCTGTGCTGGCCACTGGAAAAATAAAGCACATTCAGTTTCCTAACCGCAGAGTCTGGTAGAGATGTGTGGCCTGGTGGGGTGGTGATGCAGGAGTTAAAATGTGTGAGTCCACAGTATTGCACTTGGAAGTGTCCCAGGAGCATTGACTGTGTGTAGGAGAGACCCATGTAAGAGTAAGTAGAGGGAGAGGTGGGGTTAGGAGGTAGGGTGGGGCTTTAAATCCTTGACTAGAGAATTTAAAAGAATTTTCCATTATTTTGAAAAATCAACTATAATATAGAAGCAAGTAATATACATCATTTGTTATGTATATAACCTCTGTAAAGTTTCAAATAGCTATTAGGATCAAAATGCCATGCTGTTCTAAAGAAAGATCTTATTGCAAGTTCCAACAGTCTTAGTTAACTCTCTTATCCCTCTTATGCGCTGAGTACAGTCGGAGGAAGAGGAATTGGAGTTGGTGAGTGTGGTTTCCTGCTTGAAGGGAGTTGAAAAATATATAAAAAGTACTAATTATTTTAAATGTTTTTATCTAACCTTTGTTCTTTTGTTACAAAGATTTTTTCTATTTATTTTTCACTATCTAAACATTTTTAATCAAGAACTTCATCTATTGGTACTACTGATCCTAACTTTTATGTATACTGTTGTATACATATTGGTCCATTTTATTTGAAAGGGGGGAGATAACACATACTGTAAAAGCCCATAAAAAGAATAGCTGTCCATAAGCACATGACACTTCAAGCTTTTTCTTCTAAGGAAATACACAAAATACCTTATGTGGCTCTCCAAATTATTAAAGTATTTTTAGAAAATGACTTCACCATCAGAGTCCCTCAGATTGTAACACAGAATCTTGTGTTATGTTTCTTTCTTTCAAAAAGATTACATCATTTTTGGTGAGGTCACCTTTTTCAGAGTTGGGATTGTTTCATCCTGCATGAGACTGAACCACAAGGGGGTTCCCTGTTTACGAAAAGAAGTGTCTGTAACAACATACATACATTTATTTCTTATCAGGAGATACTCAAATCTTAAAAGCAGCTGTTACCTATTTTTTCCAAAACAAATATTTTCTGTTGTCCTTTCCTCTGGAAAACTTGATTTAAAAAAACAAAAAACAAACAAACAAAAAACAAACCTAAGCTCTTTGTTGGGAATTAAAATCCAAACTCAACATATGTCATCATATACATCCCAGGTCAATTGCTGATTAGATGGCTCGTTTAAGGGGAATAAAACCTTACAAGTGTTCAGGTTTTACCATGGACAGGGGTTAGGAGTGCATGAGAGCATGTGGTATAAAAGCATCAACTATTTTCATTTACTTATTATTACATGTTTATGCATGCTGGTGTGGTTTGCACAATTTGTTTTCTTTTCAGATTAGGTTATCTATTCTTTACCCTTAAAAATAAGAGATGGTCTTTTATTTTCTCTGTGCTTGCTTATTTTGGATGTCATTTTGTACTGGTATCTGAAACACATTCATTGATTAGCTATAAATGTGATACTAGATTATACAGTGAATGTCTTTGGGAGGGGGAAATGCTTTAGTTAAGGATACTATTAATGGTTACATTATGGTTCAAACTGAAATAATTCCTCTTATACTAGACTTCACTTCACTCTTTACCCTTAGATATTTGTCCTAAATGCTTTCCTTAATTTTCTAGCACTGTATTGCCCTCTAGTGGTTCTGAAAGTCATTTATTCATGGAGCACACTGCTTCAGAGATTGAGTGGGCAGAACCATGAAGATGAAGCCTGAAATGGGCATTGCCTATACCAAGCCATCTCAGTACTATGTATCTTTTTTATTTAGTTTGGTTTGAGACCAAATTAAGTCCAAAGTAAATCCCTCACTCAAAAACTCACTGAAGTTGACTAAGATGTGTCATCATACCAATGTATGACAGTGTGTGCCTTTCTACCGTCTTTGAAATAACATGTAACTGCAGAGTCTCAGATACTTGCTGGGTGTGTTAGAATGTAGGAATCACGAAAATAAGAAAGATCACTAGAAGCTGTAGTCATTCACATTCCTTAGAAGTTTAAGCTAATTCAGAATCTAAAAATTAAGCCAATTGAAAATGCAAAACAGACCCAGAAATACAGTCCACTAGAACTTTAGAGTTATCCAGAGCAGTTTGTGCCCTAAAATAATTTTTGATGGCTCTGATCCTAAGTGAAAGGAAAGAAAGGAGCCCAGTTCCGGAGCCTATATTGGGGACTTTCCTGGTAAGCACAGGGCTATAGAGACTGTTAGAAGCCTTGCATTTCTACAGTAATTTTACTTCATTGTATTTTTAGTGGGATGGCTGTGGATCAGAAGGAATATAAATATATTTATCTGTTTGAGTCACCAGTAATGTAAAAATTTAACTACAGAAAGAGTCTAGGGACAGTAAGAATGCTGTCTTGGGCTCATTTCTAATATTCTCCTTTGATTATCAGAGGAGCATTGCAAGCCAGGCAGGACACAAATGTCTGACTTCCTTCTGAAGCCAATTAAAGTGTTTAGAGAAGTGAAGAGATTTTTCCCTAGGCTTAAGAAGAGGTGAATCATTGGCTAAAACTCAAGTGCTATACCTGCAGATCATATAATATTTCAGGTGTCCTATAAGAAGATTTATAGGAAATACAAACTTAACATGGAAAAAAAACCCACCGGCGTCTAGATTCCCCTCAGAAGACCATCTTTTAGGCATTCACATTTAGCCGAAGCCCCCATTATCTCACAGCTTTCTGAAAATAGTGATAAAGAAAATGCTGTCTCCTTCGGGTTCTTCAGTTGTGACATAGACCCCCTAAAGCATCAGTCATCAGGCTGTAGCTTCAGCTGTAGTTGCCCCTAGCTTGCTTGTGTACACACTGTGGAGCCTCTTCTCGCCTCTGATTCTTAACCTTGGAGAATGTCAGCTTTAGGTCAGTGTGAAGAAACTGACTCTGTCCTACACATGGAAGACAGGGCTATCCCAAAACAGCTCCATTATTTAAGAGTTGACTTCTCTTTTTTTCCCAGGCAGGGCAATCCTTTAATCCCAATAGTCAGGAGGCAGAGGCAGGTGGATCTGTGAGTTTAAGGCAAGCCTGGTCTACATACCAGTAGACCCCTCAAGAGAGGGAGGAGGGAAGAAGGGAAGGAAGGAAAGAAAAAGAAAGAGAGAGAGAGAATGAGAATGAATATGAGAGAGAATAGTTGACTTATTTATTCCCAGTCTGGTTAAGATACTATGCCAGTACAGAAGGTGTTTACTAGCACTCTATTCACAGCCCCTAGAAAAGTAATTTGTGAAAACTCAAAGCCTTTCCTTTCAGAAAACTGGGAGGCCAGAAGGATACAGACCTGAATGAGTTGTTAAGCCGAGGTCACCTGCAGGGGGAGCACAAGGGAAACCAGAATAAGCCACCACCTAAAACATTTGTTTATAAGGACTGCAAAGGAAGTAGATTTGGTTCCTGTATTCTTAGACTTATAATCTCATGTATACAAATGACTTTTGCTGCCATCAGCCATTTAAAACCTACACAGACTTCATTTAATGTAGCCTCACAATACGTAGTGACATCAAGTCCTTGTTAAGCTATCACACAAAAATGTTATAGCCCATAGGTAAGTTTCTATTTTAAGACAATGAGTCTGGCATTAATATGCTATATTTTAAGTGAGGAAGTGAATAATTAAAATAAAAACATCTCCTAAAATTAGTTATTCTCATTAATATCTTTATGGTTTTCATATCATTATAATTTCAAGAAATAATGACATTCACATAAAACTGTGAAAAGTGTCACATTTAAATTGAAAGTTATTTTTAAAATATTCAGCCCGAATATAAATACCACATAATTACACTTAATCTTTTTTTCTGATCTCTCACAGAATGCCCAAAGGATAAGCAGTTCTCAAGCTGCTCAGCCTCTAGCCACCCCTGTAGTGTCTGTGACAACTCCAAGCTTGCCTCCGCAGGGCCTGGTGTACTCAGCAATGCCGACCGCTTACAACACTGGTGAGCCATCTCTGGGGCTTCGTCCTTGACTCTGTTCTCACCATTTTCTTTTGTGATTTTTAAAGTATGGTTATTGATAATATTGTCTCTGTTTTTTCGTTCCAAATTTAAAAAAAAAAATATATATATATATATATATATATATATATATATATATATATATATATATATTGCTAAACCTTTAAAAAGTTACATAAGATGAACTGATAATAGAATGAAGTAAGTTGTTTCTCCACTGTGAGATTGTTTTACTGCATTTGGGGGGAGGTAGGGTTTAAGACAGGGTTTCCTCTACCGTGGAACAGCCCTGGCTGTCCTGGTCTCACTTTGTGGACCAGGCTGGCCTCAAAACTTACAGAGATCCCCCTGCCTCCTGAGTGCAGGGATTACAGGTGTGCACCACCATGTCTGACCTTTTACCAATTCTTGAGAAAGAAACAAATAGCTAGTATCAGATGTAGCACACATTCAGCCAAAGAACGTAGGAGTTAGTTGCTCAGGTAGTTTTATGAAGTTTTTTATTGCAGAGTATCATGGTCTTCCTTACATTTGAAATCAGATTGTCTTTATGTTGTAAACGTGCTTTGGGAAAGGGCAAAGGTCTCTTAGGGGTGTGGAAAGTACTTTACTGTGGCAGGCAAGATGTGTTTTCCCTCTGTAGCTACTGTGTTACTTGTACCTATGGAGGAAAATGATCACCTTGTTCATTTTCCCCCACAGCCAGTCACTCTGTTGCTGAGTAGAGGTTTTCATTTGACTGTTTTTCAGAGTTTTCATCTTAAAATACTCTTAATACAGAGAACTATTATGAAAGTTTAGGAGTAGCCAGGCAGTGGTGGCGCACGCCTTCAATCCCAGCACTCAGGGAGGCAGAGGCCCGAGGATCACTGTGAGTTTGAGGACAGCCAGGGCTACACAGAGGAAACCCTGTCTTGAAAAACTACAACATACATACATATATGAAAGAAAGTTTAGGAGTATCACAGTGATGGTGTGGGGTGGGGTGCTGCTAGCCAGATGGACCATGTAGAGAACTGGTGTGCATTCAGCTCCCTGTGGTTTAAGCATTGTAAAGCAGGCAGAAACCATGTGTGGTTCCACTTTCTCCTCAGCTGAGCCAAATGCCTATGACTCAGGGAAAGTAGTAAATTACACCTTGTCTGTGGTCCAGATAGTGCAGTGCAAGGAAGTCATTCTTTTATGATACTCCTAAGTGAACTGTGGTAGAGATCACCTCATTTTAGACTTCGGAGTAAGAGCTTTGGCACCAGCACTAAAACTGCTGTGTGTAGCTACCTTGGAGGGACACACAGTTGATACATTTGATTGGCACTTTAACTCTGAGTGCTGGTTCTTTTCCAACAGCAACAACTTGTAATGGGGAGGGGGGAGTGCCCTTTACCTTCTCAAGCACTGGTATGAAAGAAGACACTGCTCCAGCCTATCAGATGCTTTGTAGCCTGTGAATTGTAGCCCGTTGTTTGTGTCTTTAACAGGAGTAATTCCAGAAAAGGCCAGAGCTTAAGCCCTTACAGGAATCCTGTTACAGTCCATTAGTCACCTGTTCATCAGAGCTTTCGAGTTAAGGGCATATCTTTTTTTAGACAGTCACAGCTTAGCTGGTGAGCGTGTGTAGGGAAGTCCCACACAGTTGCACTTTCTAGTTTTAACTCTGAGGTTGCGAAGATAAGACAGGAAAGGAGGGAGCGTGAGAGGTCAGGTGCTTAGATGGGTAAAGCTGAGGAGGCCAAATTTGGATTGGGTGTCAGAGTGAGATTGCAGTATACTGTGTGTCTCATTGCAGACATTCCAGTGTACTTGAAATTCTTCTGCAATACTCATTTTTTAGAAACACCATTAGTTTCTTTAAAATGTATATATGTATAAGCATTTCAAAATACTGCATGCATATATTTTTACAAAGTCTCCAAACAGTTACCAAAACACAAAAAGTGGAGCCAGCCTCCCTTAAAATCATGTGACATTCTCTAAACATCAGTCTCATTCCATCTGAGATCACTTTTACTCTCCTTCTTAGAATGGCTATCTTGTTTAATTTTGCCACATTGTTGTGTGTATTGTTTTTCTTTCTGTGTATACTTAGTGTCAAGCGTACCATGCCAGGCAGTAAATAAAGGGATGGATAAAGGAGCAACTTTTTAAAATAGCCCATGAATCCCATAGACACTTCCTCCAGCTTCAGGTACCCTTACAGGCACTGAAGACAGAGTATGTAGTCAGTGGAACTGAAGTCTGGGGAGAGAAAGACAGGCAGCACTAGGAAAGACCTGTTCCTATTATGTCAGAGCCTGTCTGTCCCCAAGGACAGAGGGACCGCCAGGCAGAACAGGACAAGTACCACAGGCAGGGCAGTTAGAGTTGAGTTGGAGAAATGGGGTCTTGTTGAGTATGTTACAGAGCTTCACAGTCATAGTTGTTATTTTCAAAAAAGTTACTTTGGTTCCAGTGGTCATAGGAGATGGCTCTGTGGTTAAGACTCGGTGCTGCTCTTGTAGTAGAGGATCGCAGCTTGTAGAGTCCCCAGCACCCACTTCAGGTGGCTCACAACTGCCTGTAACTCCAGCTCCAGGAGAATCCCGTACCCTCTTCTGGCCTCAGTGGGAGCGTTTACTCATGTGCACAGATACCCATACACATAATTAAAGCAATAAAAACAAATTTTATTTTCTAAGTGAAGGCCAGTAAGTCGTAGAGAGATAGTATAGTGGTCCAAGTAATCCTTTGCCGGTGGCTTGGACTAGAGTAGTAAGACTATACTGGGGCCTCAACATGCTGGAGAGACAGACTGACTTTTTGATAGCACAGGTAAGAGCATGGCAAAGAAGGAATGGGAACACTCAGCTTCTGGCATGAGCCACTTGGTGCAACTTACCAAGAAAGGAAGAACAGCTTTGAAGAGAACATGAGTTCAGTTTGGGTTATGCCAAAAGGTGCTTGTAGAGATGGCCAAGCAGACATGTCAAGTGGGTTACTTGACAGACCAAGAAATGAATAGAGAGTTGTGGACCAGAAGGGTCACTAGGTCAGGCATCAGGCTAAGACTCTCAGCGCATGTCAAGTATGTTTGGTTTGGGGGTTTTGTTTTTTGAGATAGGGTTTCTCTGTAGCCTTGGCTGTCTTGAACTCACTTTGTAGACCAGGCTGGCCTCAAACTCACTGAGCTCCACCTGCCTCTCCCTCCTTGAGTGCTGGGATTACAGGCATGTGCCACCACACCTAGCTACATGTCAAGTATGAAAGGATAGTCACAGAGAAACCTGAGTGCCAACAGCACTGTCTCAACTCAGCTTTTTTTTCCCCTTAAGAAAAAGTAGGACCAACAACTTTCAGCGCCTTTCTTGAGACATGAGAAAAAAGTTAAAAGTAGGAGTCTTTGTCACCTTTCCTCAGAACTAAAAGGAAAACCAAGTGTTAATGATGAACTGAAGTAACTACGTGTAAGCAATATCTAATGTCCTAAGCCTTGGTCGTGGTAATTATGACTGAAGCATTTGTAGAAAATGACTCATGTGTCATAGAAAGATGCTAGTGAGTTTAAGGTGATGTGTGCAGTCGAGGCGCTGTTAAAACAAATACAGTTCATTGTGTTGTGTTGTATTGTTAATTCAACATACTCATTCTAAGCTTGTAAGCTTCTTTGTCTTTCCTGTCCTGCTTGGCATCAGGACGTGTTGATTCAGGTTCAGTCCAGTGTATCTCTTTCCCGGAGGGCAGGCATATTTTTCTAGAATAATAACTGTGTGGTAATGTAACCTTCTTTTGTAGACTACTCACTGACCAGCGCTGACCTGTCGGCCCTGCAAGGCTTCACCTCCCCTGGAATGCTGTCTCTGGGGCAGGCTTCAGCCTGGCAGCAACACCATCTAGGACAAGCAGCTCTCAGCTCTCTAGTGTGAGTGACTGGAAAGTTCCATGAGCTTCTGCATATGGCCTGCACATGCTTCCTGTCAGTTTGTCGTTTGCTTTGCAGGCTATCTTAAACAGCCGTGCCGTGGTTCTTGTTTATGTAGATAGAAGTGTTAGGGAAAAGTATCTTTTGGGCGGGGGTGGGGGGGTAAGGGGAGTGAGACATCATTTCTCTGTGTAACCCTGGCTGTCCTGGACTGGTTTTGTAGACCAGGCTGGCCTCCAACTCACAGAGGTCCTCCTGCCTCTCCTCCGGAGTGCTGGGATTAAAGATGTGCACACCACGATTGGTGGGAAAAAGTATTTTCTTAACATAGCTCTCGGTTGTATCGTTGATGCTGAACAAACCAGGAATTCCTTGAAGGGATTTGGGGAGCAGAATTTTTCCTTTTAAACAGGGAGAGTCAGATGGTGTCAAGGGGATTCCAAAGCCCAGATGCCACTGCATGCCCCCCCTCACTCACTCACTCACTCACAGACGAGGAAGCCGGTGCTTCCCAGCATCACCTGAGGAAAGAAAAGGTAGCTGAGAACAAGCGACTCATCTGCCTCCCTTTCCTCCTCCTGCTTTGGAGAAGAGGGCAGCAAGCCTGTGCCTTTTTGCTTTCTCCCTGGATCTTAGTAGAGGAAAGGTAGGGTTGAATATCCTGTGTATGAATTAGGTGCTGTAGGATTTGTTTGGTTGTTTCTGGCCAGTTCAGAAAAGAATGTTCCTTCTGGGCAAGATATAAGGCAAAAAAGATTTATGGCAATGCCCAGGAGAGACCAGACTTCCTGAACACCAGAAGGAACCAGGACAGGAGAGCATCCTGATCAGGGGCAGCGTAGCACCAGCTGGCTGCTCTGCACCTCATTAGCACCAGGGCACCATAGCCTCCTGCCCACAGTGCCCAGAGAGACAGCAGCTCCTTTTCCTTGCGTGGGGAGAGAACTGCACCTGTGGATTGTAACCAGTAGTGCTCCAGAGAATTGTGTTATGGGTGAAAGTGCAAAGTATCTTAAGGAAATGTTTTGCCTATATAGTTATTGAAGCCCTAGGCCTGTCCTGAATGAAGTCATTAAAAATGGTGGACCCAAAACCTGGGAATTTGGTGCTACCCAGCTGCTCAGAGCTTGAAACTCAGGAGTTGAGTACCATCCCCCATAGGGAGACACAGTGACAAAAACAAATAAATAACAAGAAATCCAGGAAAGAAGTGGAAGACCTCGAAACTTAGACATGGGGGAAAAGTACTGTCTCCCATACTACCCCAAGCAAGTTCTTAGCCTTTCTGAAACTACTTTTGCTCTTGTGGAAATTGAGGGCAATTGAATTTACATCTCACAGCTACTGTGAAAAGGTAAGGTGTGCCTGCGATGGGGCCTCAGTACAGAGGATACTGAAGGATGGGGGACAGGAAACAGAATTCTAGGTCTTGTTGTTCCCCTTAGACAGCACTAGGCCCTAAAGCTTATTTCAGAGTTGAGCTACAAAAGTACAGGATCTTAAGATACACACACGCTCGCACGTACACACACACACGCACACACACACACACAATGTCTGCTAAGCTATGTTGTGAGTTACACAGATGTACCACGAAACCATCTCACCTCTGTTGTTTCTCTACAGGGCTGGAGGGCAGTTATCTCAGGGTTCAAATTTGTCCATTAACACCAACCAGAACATCAACATTAAGTCAGAGCCTATTTCACCTCCCCGGGATAGAATGACCCCATCAGGCTTCCAGCAGCAGCAGCAGCAGCAACAACAACAACAACAGCAGCAGCAGCAGCAGCAGCAGCCGCCCCAGCCTCCACAGCCCCAACCCCGGCAGGAAATGGGGCGCTCCCCTGTGGACAGTTTGAGCAGCTCCAGCAGCTCCTATGATGGCAGTGACCGGGAGGATCCACGGGGCGACTTTCATTCTCCAATTGTGCTTGGCCGACCCCCAAATACCGAGGACAGAGAAAGCCCTTCTGTAAAACGCATGAGGATGGACACGTGGGTGACCTAAGGCTTCCTGGTTCATGTTTGTTCTTTGTGTTACTGCAGTGAACTGCCCTACATATCTTAAATTGGTGAATAAGGACATGAGTTCAATATATTTATATGTACATACATATATATCTCTTTACATATATATGTATGTGGGTGTGAGTGTGTGTATGTGTGGGTGTGTGTTGCATACACAAAATCAGGCACTTATTGCAAACTCCTTGTAGGTCTGCAGATGTATGTCCACATGGCAGACAAAGCACCCTGTAGAAACAGACCAGTCTGGCACTTCCTTGGACTACTTGTTTCGTAAGATAAACAGTTTTTGCAGAGAAACGTGTACCCATATATAATTCTTCCACATTAGCCTGCAGAAACCTAGGGGGCCCCCTATTTGTTTTATTTAACTGTGCGGTGACTGTAGTTACTTCAGAAAAAAAATGCTTTGTAGAACAGAGCAGTAGAAAAGCAGGAACCAAGAAAGCAATACTGTACATAAAATGTCATTTATATTAATAACCCAACCTGGCATGGGTCTATTGCAAAGGGGTGCATGGGAAAGGGCTGTTGATATTAAACAAACAAACAAACAAACAAACAATAAACAAAAAGCCCCACACATAACTGTTTTGCACGTGCAAAAAATGTATTGGGTCAAAGAAGTGATTTTTAGCTAATAAAAAGAGAGAATAGAAAACACGCATGAAATATTCAGAAATACTAGCCTAGAAATATAGAGCATTAACAAAATAAAATTAATATATTAAGTTATAATTGGAATATGTCAGAAGTTTCTTTTACATTCATATCTTTAAAAATTAAAGAAACTGATTTTAGGTCATGTATATTTTATATGAAAGAAAACACCCTTAATGAATTGATGATTATATATAAAATTATATCCACTACTTTTGAACACATTCTGCTGAATTATTTATATAAGCCAAAGCTGTATGTTGTAACTTTTTTTTCCTCTAGAGAATAGCTTTATCTTGTTTTAACTTTTTAGTTTTATTTTAAGAGGGGAGAAAAACAAAAATATCTTGCAAGCAGAACCTTGGAAAAAAAAAGCCATGAACACTTATTATTCTATATGTAAATTAAAAGTTGAGCCAAACTCTTTGTGTATATAGCATCTTAAATATATTATCACCTTTGATGTAAGTACCTATGTATTGTATGGTCACCAGATTAAAAAGTATATTTTTGTGGATTGCCGCCAATTGGGGGGAAGGCGAAGTCCTTAAGTAGAGTATTCACTGTTTAATATTTACTATTTTGTTAAATATACTGTACTTTGGATTTTAATTATTAGCCCAGTTTTTCAGAGGATTGTGTAAAGGGGTTTCCCCTCACTGGTGGTGAATGTGTGATGTTCTGTTGTAATCTTTGTGCTGTATGGGGTGAGCATCATTATATATTTTATATGTGTACATAAATAGCAAAGTGGCAAAAATTGGTGTTAAGTTCATCCTGCATAAATATAAAATGTGTTGTAACAGATTTTATAAGGCACTATTTAAAATTTGCCTTTTGTGATGGAAAAAAAAACAGTAGAAAGATGACCTAATTTAATTAATATTAGAGAAAATGGCAGAATAGTAGATGAGCACAAAGGTTTTATAAGTGGTAAATAATTAGGGAAATATTTGAGGGGAAAGGGAACTTTTTCTCCTTGACTCTAAAGATAGAATGGCGCAGCTGGTTACAAAATCCGCTCGGGTTTTCAGCTGCCCCATGCATAGAAAGCACGGGTGTGTAGGGAGCAGCTCTCTTACGGTGCAGACCCTTGGCACGATTCTTGTTGTCCTGACGAAACTGGTGCCACCCTCAGCTTGGATTTTGAACAAGGCCTTACTTTTACAGGGAGACAGCTCGTTGGTGATAGCAAGTTCATCCGTTTACTGGGCTTGTGCCATGAACAAAATTCAAAGTCCTGTATATCTTTTATCCTAGATTTTTAAATACTCCTTTTCCTGAAAAAACTTTAGAAAGGTTTAAAAATGGCTGCAATTTTATATTGAACAATGTTAAGCAGCTAACTGCAGTTTTTACTTACATTTTGCTCCCCCCTAAATTATGCTCTTTTTGATGTCTCCTCATCTGCTGTTGTGACAACTCATCAGCCAGGTTTCTTACTGGCACATAGGTATTGGGTACATACCCCGTGGGCAGCACAGACTGCACAGTGGAGAGCACTTCACTGACAGTTTGGGTAGCACATGTTAGTAGCCAAAAAAGTGGGGGTGATGTTTTGTCTCCTCTCTCTAGTCTGAACATTTGGCTTTTACTCAGAAAAGTTTAGGTTTATTTTTCTTGAGATGTACTGAATTGACTTACCGGCACATACTTCATAAGGTCATACCTAATTAAAACAAGACAGTCTCCCAACACTGAATTTCAAGATAACCCTTACCACTTTGTAAACCATTTATAGCTTTGAAAGTGTTAAGTGACCCTTTGGTTATTATTTATGCATGTTCATGAACTTCTGCTGTGTATTGGGATAGGAGTTAACACATTCACATTTACTGTCTATTTTCTTGTGTGCCTTATGAGATGGCTTTTCTGACTGTATCTCAATAGTCTTTCTTTCTATGCAGGTTTATAATCAGTACAACTACTGTTTTCTAAAGTAATATTACACAAGGCTCGGAGTTTGTATTTAAATTACACTGACCAAGTCACAATGTATTCCATTTTCAGGAACTGAATATCTTATCTGACTGTTAATCTTTTCCCGTATGCCCAGTGTGATTTGGAGCATATGGGCTTGACATCCTTCACCCAGACACTCATGTGTGAACACATCCACATCCACAGCTCTCGGTGGGAGCCATCCTAGAGTGGGAGGACACTGACAGTGTGGCTTTAAAACTGACTTTTCTTACCCTTTGAGATTCATGTGTTTTGTATAGGACACCATCACAGGAAAATTTTCTCCCTTCAGATAACATATTTTATTATGAAAAAGAAAAACAAAAAAAGCTTAAGTTGCACTCGTTATAGGAAGTCCCCACCAGCTTTACTTCCTCAGAACTCTAAGTGGTTCTACACTGAGAGTGAGCGTCACCATTGTGTGAACACAGGTGGTCCCAGTCAAAACTCCATCTTTTGAGCCCTAATTACATCCATTGTGTTATAAAACTAAATCAGGGGTTTGTTCTGAAAGAACAATACATGTTTCACCATTTCCTTTCAACTGTAAAGACGACTGATAATGTATTAACATAATTTCTGTATTAACCATCATGCGCACAAGAAATACATAGTAAATACGGAACCTGAAAACTCCTGGCATTGGATCATAAAAAGCTAGATGATTAGAATGTGAAAAAAGACTTTACAAATGTAAAACTTTTATTTCTCTGTAGAAACTTTCTTCACTTTGCTGTGCAAGAAGACACTGCTTTGCTATATTTAAAATGGCTTTTTTAAAAGAGATTTATGTATTTGGTAAATGTTTGTAGTCAACAGTTCACACAAAGAAGCTGTACACGGTTTGATCATGTAAAACCGTTTGGCGGCACAAGCTGGACTTTGTTGCCATCCTTGAGATGAACCTTTTAAGAAAAATAAGTTAATCTCAATTTTTCCCTGAATGTGTTGTTTTTCTTCATTATACAATAAATATTATAGTGAAGTTTTTATCAAATGGTTAAGACAATGCTAGAGGTTGTTGTAAGCTATTTGTCTCCTGCACTCACTCCAGTAAAGATGGCCTGGCTTTTACCATACATCCAGACTCTGTCATGTTTGCCTGGGGAAACAGTAAGTTCTGTCCCCCAGTACCAACCTGGCTATGTTGCAACTCAGTTAAATCCATTGGGTCTGTCAAGAACTGCTCTACTCACAGAATAGCCCGAAGTGTTGAGGGGAGTGGATGTCGGCACTTTTTACAGTGTGCGATTACTTTTATCCAGATTGTATTGAGTTGGCAAGAGACAGGTCTACTTTGGAGTTGTGTTTCACAGAGATAGATGTCTCATTACATCACACCAGTTTGGTCCTTGCCATTTTCTGATAACTGAGCCAGAAGCCAGAAAAGCTCCAGTTGTCCAAACCCATAGTTTAAAAAGTCCTCTTCCTCTCCTTTGCCTTGTGAGCCAGCTCCTAGCTAAGCAGATTCTTGATGTCAAATCAAGTTAATTTTTTGCACTGGTGTTGCTTGCTGGCTATAATGGGGCTCTTGTTAGCAGGTTTTGAAAGCTGTTTGAATCCTGTGGCTAAAAATATTCTAATCACAGCTGCAGCTCCTTAATATCAATTCACTGAGTTCCTAGTCAGCTCCCATGGGCGCCTTGCTCTAGCCTTTATCTGGGTTTTAAGCTGATTGTGTGTCTGAGTGGCACCAGCCAAGAGAGTGATTTTCGGGGCCCTGTGCCAGCTGGAGAGCTGCAGCCCACCCCAGCCACCTGTCCAGATGAATGCCACTTAGCTGTGGATGAATCTGGTAGTGGCTGGGATGAGGTGCTACATTCTGGCAACAACAGCCCAATTCTGGAATTGAGGGTGTCAGTATGTCTCACTAGGATGGCTGTCCCTTCACCAGAGTGAAAGTTCCTGCCAGGCTTCACTGCTATCTTCCCCTTGTAAATGGTAAGTATCTTGGAGGAAACTTGAATATTAGGTTTCCCCAACTTTTACCCACTTTGTATCTTGCCCTCAGCAGTCATTAGTGTTTATCAATTGGGATTGATATCCCATCAATTGAGATTAAACTCAGGTGTGGCTGGCCTTCCCGCTTACTTGGTTGCGTCTTTAGAGATTGACAGCAGTGTACTTGTCAGCAGGTTGTAACCTGTCATTTTTGTTCCACAAACTTGCAGTTTGGGCCTTTAGGAGCGCCATCAGGTCGGCACACTAGTTCTTAGTGCTTCCGGCCTAGGCTTCAGCATGTCCTTGCTCTTGGCACCTCAAGATGCTCCACACTTGAGTTTTTTCTCTCCTTGACGAGGGCCAGGTGCTTCCTCAAGCACCCAAGATCTTGAAACCACGATCTGGGCAGAAAGTGTGCTTGTTGTTTCTGGGGTGTTAGCAGTATTGGGTTCTGTCTGCACACTGGAAGCTGTGGGCATGCTCACTCACAGACATGCCTAAGGCTGTTCAAGAGTCCACTTGGCTGCACCCTTGTATTCCTCTTGCTGCTTATATGTAGCTTGCTTGCTTCACTTGTGGGAAGAACCGCAGCTCCTCTTGCCTATGAGCTTTTGGCACACTCTATTCTAATATATACAGAAAGTAGTTGCAGACTCCCCAGCTCACCAGGGAACACAAATTTACTGGCTACATTACAGCATGTGAGAGATTGAGGCTGGGGTTTTTCTTTTTCTTTCTTTTCTTTTTTTTTTTTTTTTTTGAATATTTATGTATTATATACTGTGCTGTCTGCATATAATGCCTGCAGGCCAGAAGTGAATACCCGATTAGATTATAGACTGTTGTGAGCCATCATGTGGTTGCTGGGAATTGAATTCAGGACCTTTGGAAGAGCAGCCAGTGCTCTTAGCCTCTGAGCCATCTCTCCAGCCCCGAGGCTGGGGTTTCTTTGCTCTGGCTTTGCATTACCCAGTTGAGATCGTGCTTAACAGTTACGTTGTTTGTGTCCCCTTTGTGTATGCTTCCTTATTACACAGTTGGGCTCCCCTGTAGGTGTTTTTGGTTTGTCTTGTGTACCCTTCTGCCATAATTGACTTTATTTATGTGTCACATCTATGAATGGCATCCTAAGAACTTTGCGTGGGGTAGTGTTGAGGATTGAACCCAGACCTTGTACATGCTAGGCAAGCATTCTACTGAGTTATACCCCCAGATCCCTGTTGCTACTTTTCTAAGAAGTGTACAGAAAGATCTCAGAGCAATGTCAATGTCACTTTGGTACCTCAGGTACCCATCCTCCACACTCAACAGCCAATCTTTAGTTTACCTTGTAATTCTTCCTGCTTTTCCTTTGTACAAGTCAGCACCTTTGGTATATCTGAAAGTCACTCCATTATAACAGTGAGTTTATAGAAACCAACATCATTGTTTTTATAGCATCCTAGCATCCATTCTGTGGATGTGCCCTAGGTTCTCAGTTTCAACCTATAGAAGTTTATAAACTTAGGTATGTTTAGAAATGAGCCTCAGAAGAAGCAATATGACTCTCAAGTAACTGCCCCAGAGCACAGCACGGAAGTATTTAAGAAGAGACAGCAAAATAAGACATCTATTTTCATGTCTAGCATCTAACGAGATGCTAACCAGGCGTTAAGGAAAACAATGAAATCTATAGCCAGGAGTGGAGAGATCACCAAATAGGTTCAGAGTGACATGTGTGATAGAATTAGCAGATGGGGGTATTAATACAGTTCTTATCAATAAATGTTTGGAGCATGAACTCAGTGATGGAAAAATTGAAAGGTATAAAAAGTTCTATGAATTAAAAATACCTAAAACAAAAGATGCCTTTAATGAGATGATGGCACTAGACATCACAAGGAGAAAAAGCAATGGAAACCACACAAATAAGAAAATCGTGTGAAGATGAATTTAACCTTAATGAGATTTACAACACCAAACATCTAGTTCTCTGTGAAATTAGAGAAGAATCAGGGAAATTGAAGAATGACTGCAATTTTCCAAATTAAATGAAGCTGGATGGGCTCACAGAAGACAAGAAAATTAAGAATAACGAGCATAGTAAGCAAGGAAACTTGATCCAGAGGTATCAGCCTCCCCATGCCATCATGTGTCATCTCTAATTCCCCTGAACTAATGCCAAGCCCTGAAATGTAGAACCCAGGTGTTGCACATCTGGCCCCAAACCATTCTGACTTTTCCCCCAATTCTATTTACACCCACTACATGCCCGGTCACCAGCTACTTACAACCCACATGTTCCACCCTCTCTAGTCCTTTGATCACACTAAAGAACATCTCTTTAAAAAGCACCTGTCCACTGTGTCACTGACTCCCACTGCCCTGCCAAGTGTCAGCTAAGGAAATACCGGCTCAGCTCATCTAGAGAACCTATGACACATTCATTACCCATCCCTCTCTTTGGGTCTAAAGCCTTCACATGCCCTCCTAGCTTATCAGCCAGCACCTTGAGGGCAGGGGACAGGTCTGGTAATAATATCAGCTCTCGGTATCCTGAAAGGTTAATGAAGAACTAAAGAGTATGTGGATGGATGGATGGGTGGGTGGGTGGGTGGATGGATGGGTGGATGGGTGGGTGGATGGATGGGTGGGTGGATGGGTGGATGGGTGGGTGGATAGATGGATGGGTGGATGGATGGATAGGTGGATGGATGGGTGGATGGATGGATGGATGGGTGGGTGGGTAGATGGGTGGATGGGTGGGTGGATGGGTGGGTGGATGGGTGGATGGGTGGGTGGATGGATGGGTGGATGGGTGGATAGGTGGATGGATGGATGGGTGGGTGGATGGGTGGATGGGTGGATGAGTGGATGGGTGGGTGGGCGGATGGGTGGATGGATGGGTGGATGGGTGGGTGGATGGGTGGGTGGATGGGTGGATGGGTGGGTGGATGGATGGGTGGATGGGTGGATGGGTGGGTGGATGGATGGGTGGATGGGTGGGTGGATGGAGTACAGATAAAATGTAGATGTGCTCCTTATTCAGGGCAATGAAATACTACCTTGAAATAACCAAATGTAGCCAGATGTTAAAGTGGTCGCTCTAAAGAGGCAGAGGAAGGCCTAGTCTTTATAGAAAACTATGGGCCAGGGCTGTCTCAGTAATAAAGTTTTTAATTGAATTAAATAACCACTTTATGAAAAGTTGAGGGAGTCTCCCCTGGTTCATGTCAAGGCCTGGGGAGGTGTTAAGAGGCACTACTGACACCAGCGCCTACTGGTTGAGCAGTCTCTGGAAACTTCTACAACTCTGAGCAGGTCTAGGAAGGATCACAGGTCATAGGTTGCAGCTGCCAGCACCATGCTGTTTCTTCCAGAGGCACTGGGAGGCTGGGAGGCAAGCCTCACAGGTCCTCAGCAGCTGCAGTGCGCCACCCTGCTTTGCAGGCCTATCCATACTTCCCATGAGTCCCTGCTCAGTCTGGTGAAGCCAGCCAACCCCTCCCCCTGAGAATGAGCAGGAAGCAGTAAATGGGGAGCCTTTTAACAACACAAGCCAGGCTGACTTCTTTAGAAAGGGGAGGAGTCTGGGTCTCTGGTCCAGATCCTATCACACCACTCTGCTGAAGCTCTGCCTTGAGAGGTCACAAGCACCAGTACTTTCAGAGACCCAGCTGCCCCAGGGTCTGACACCATGCAGGCCAATCAGTGCCTCCATCAGGCCCACTAAGAGCAGGCTGGTGGGCAGCAAGGCAGTAAGGCCACAGAACAGGAAGGGCACAAGCTCGGAGGCCGCCAGCCCAGACAGGTCCCCAAGCTGCCCCATTTCTCAGCCTTAGGCGCTTAGCTTTCTATCTAGTAAAGTGGTGACAACCAAGGCCTACTCGTGAGGGGCCTGGGAAGGAAGGAGTTCCTGTACAAAATGCCTGCCCACCCGCAGCATCCATTAAACAGCAGACTCCACAGCTTATACTTTATATGTCTGGCTTCTGGCTGCAGCCATCTTTCATGTGACTTTGAGCTTTATCTACGAGGTACCCAGTCTATCCATTACCTTCAGTGCATTGTCCCTTCTCCCTGGCTCCTGCTCTTCAGGCAGGCAGTGCACAACCAGCCCGGAACCTTGTCTGCCGCGTATAAAATCAGCACATCCAATACTAAGAGTATTCCCCAGGGTTTAACATGAAGCACTATGCCCAAACAAAAAGATGGTGACTTCTTTCTTTAAAACATTCGCTTTCTGGGGACCGGAGAGATGGCTCCACTGTTAAGAGTACTTACTCGTTTTATAGAGGGGGCCAGGGGGAGTTGTTAGCGCCCACATCTGGCAGCTCACAGCCGCTTGTAACCCCAGCTCCAGTGGTTCCTACAGGCTCCCCTGAACTCCAAGGGCACTTGCACTCCCAAGCACATACCCACAGACACATATGCACATAGTTTAAGACTTTCAACACGCTTTTCAAACGCCCCAGGTAGCCGGATGCAATAGATTATGGCCTCCATGGTCTGTCTTCCGCAGACCTGACTGAATTATGGAGCACATTATGCGGGTCAGTGGGCCAGAGTGCACTGTTTACCACATAAGCCGGTGCACAGCAAGAGCCTGCGGCACCTTGCCCAGACCCAGCAGGAGGCAGAGGTCACTGTCAGCTTCTCCAAAGCTGTCCCTCAGTTTTAACTCTGTTACCAATATCCACAGATGAGAAGAGGCCGTCAAGTTTTCCTTCACAGAAGAAATTATTTTATTCCACTTGAGAAAAAGACAGAAATACAAGTTACAACTGTAACTTGTTTCAAAGTCAGTGACATACTGACTCTATCATATAGCACCTCAGTCTACCAAGACACAGACTACACCTCTGAGCCAAGCCCACCCCTTGTCCTTAGCAGGCAGGGACACCGACAGTCATTTTGGCCTCACCGAACCCCAGAGCCACTGACACTGCATGTTCTACTTAGGAGCCCACAGAGGAATGTGTACGGACACTCACAACCAGTCCCCAATACTTGAGACAGAACACAGAAAAACAAACAAACAGACATTCTTTGTCTGCAAAAATGATTTTCCCATGGGACTCTGAGCCCTGCCTGGTGACATTAATGGTGACGTTTAAGAGAAACCTCATAGCCACAGTAGTCATGAACACCTCGAGAGAAACCACTTACACAATCAAGATCTTTATCGTATCACAGTTCATGGGTTCATTTGTGGCCTCAAAACATTTAATTATGAAGACAATTTCAATTTGCTATTTGTACCCTGGGCAGATCATTTTTTCAGACTTAACGTCTGGCTCAAGTACAGATTTCCAGGCAAGTGGCCAGCCATCGCCCTAGCCCACCATCTGAGTGTCTGCTAGCCTTCTGTTCCCCCATCCCTGCTGTGACAAGGCAGGCTGGCTTAGCCCTTCCTCCCACACCCCTCGCAGGACGTGGATGGCGACTGCCTTCAGGGAGTCCCTGAGAAAACCTTGTGCTTCTTCCACCCTCTGGTGTCGGGTGGTGCTCTCTTTATAGCTTGTTCACTTGCTGGGGGGTTGGAGATGTCCCCCAGAGGCAACTATCTTCAAGGCTTAGTCCTCATCTTGGCATTGGGAAGGAGTAGAACATTTAGAAAAAATGGCACATAGCAGAAGGAAGTTAGGACACGGCAGGTCACTGCAGGTAATACTGGGTCCCAAGCTCCTTCTCCCCCTCTTCCTGGTCACATGGACAATCTGTTCCACCGCACACTCTCCTCCACGATGTGTGTTCTTACCACAGGCTCCCAAAGCAGGCCATGAATTGAAGCCGTAGCCCAAGATAAACCTTTCGTACTCAAGATTGTCTTGTTACGGTAACGGAAAGCTGACTGGCACAGTGCCTGGTTTTAACTGAGACATGGCATCTCTAAGGACATAACCCAAAGAAGAGAGTCAAAGAGACAGCAGGATGAACACTCTGCTTCGGGGTACGTGGTGGGGGTGGGGGTGGGCCCTACCGTTCTTGGCAACCCTGGCCTGGCCACAGGTTTGCCTCAAGTGGACATGTGTTAGAACCTCAACGGTAGAAGTCGTCCATGCTACCACCTGCCAGTCACAGCTGCTCCCCAGGTGCCAACTAGGGGACTGCAGGGATCCATTACCACAGATGCTCCTAGAGTAAATCTGGGGGGGGGGGGTGTAGCCTAAATCAGAGGATGACAGCTTGAATTCTGGGCTTTCTCACTTCTCAAGTGGCACGGCCTTCAGTGGAGGCAAGTGAGGAGGCAAACAACCAGGCTGTCACAACGGTGACTTGTACTCTACAACTCAGTGACATACTGCGTGGCACCTTAGTTTATCCAGACACAGGACATGTCTCTCAGCTCACCTCTCCCCTTAGGAGGCAGGGACACTACGACAGTCATCTGAGCCCACCCAACACCGGGGACACCCATACTGCAGACCCTTTGTCACGTTCTACTTAGGAGCCCTCACAGAATGGCTGTGCAAGCACTGCCAGGCCCTAAGTGTCTTGGAAAAGTGGCCATGAATTTCATGTAAATGTCTCTCTTGCTGGAGTGGTGGACGTCTGGGCTCCTGCATCCTTGGGGTTAGGCCAGCCCATTCCTCAGGGCATACAATCCAGATCGTCATGGTAACTTATGTAACTGTCCGTACACCTCAGGAAACAAAATGCAGCATCCCCTAGCAAACAGCTGGCGACAGCAACATACATCAAGAGCCGATGGCCAAAGCCTGCCAATTCTAGGGGGGGAAAAAAGGAGCTTAGGTCCCTGCCTAGGTGGTTGGGCCGACCTTGCTGTCTGAAGCAGAGATGGTGGGCATTGGAACTGCCAACCTGTGGGCTTGCCCTGGAACAGGGCTCAGTGTCGTCGAGCTGTTGGGGACGACAGTTGCATTCAAGCTACTTGGGGCCTCCCCGGTGGCCTGTATCTTAAAGTAGACGAGATAGAAGACTGGCAGCACAATCCCGATGAGCAGCATAAGGAAGACAGCGTTCCACCAGGGGATCCCACAGTCCGCGCCATCAGCCGCTGCCTTCTGGGCTGTAGGGAGCAGCGGCTGACCTGGGGCCTCCACACAGCAGCTGTCCGTGTGGAAGACGTCGGACTGCACAGCCCGCTCAATGTTCTCATCAATTCCCTTGAAGAAGTCCGTCAGCTGGTTGCCCTGAGCAGCTGCCCCGGTGCTATCTTCATCTTCCGGCAGTTCGACCACCGTCACTCTGGTCTTGGAAGATGGGGGCCCCAGGGGCGTTAGCTCTTGGTGGTTCTCTGTGAGGATGCCATGATTCCTCACCGGAATCTTAATTGACTTCAAAGCATACAGGTCTTGCTCTCTGATGAAGTTGTTCACTTTCTTGATATCTGCAACCTACAGAAGCCATGCATTATAAACATGTGATGCTCCTTAAAACCAGTACCCAGCAGAGCCCCTCAGCCTGCTGGGGTCCCAGTGAGGAAGCCCAGAAAGGCTGGAAGCTGCACCCACAGTCAGCTTCATTTCAGCTGAGTAACTTGGGCTTCAGTTTGATCTTTGGCTTTTAGCTCTTAATGAATAGCTTAGAAAACACTTCGAACAATTTCAGACCAATTGTGGACGTGTTGTGCCTACAAGGATAGCCGCAGGAGAAACAGGTGAAACCCTTCCCTGTCTAACTCTCCCATCTCACACCAGAATCCAGCTGAGCAAGTGGCCAGACAAGCTCACCAAAAGCCCCAGCTGACCCTGGGCACACATTCAGAGTCTCCAGCTCCTAACAGCTTCCTCGGGATGCCCCCTCAGCATTCTCCCAGAAACAGGGTAGGCACAGGAACTTATTTCGTGAATGAAAGTTAATTCACCTTGGGGAGACTACACTTCTCTCTAGAAGAAGATTAGGACATCAGCTATCAAGGCAGGAGCTTCAGACTGGGTCATGGGAACGTGACTGTGGATTTTATCAAGCAACACGAAGCTAACAGAAAAGGAGGGACGGGGAAGCCAAGTTTTTAACTCCCTTCTAGCTACTTTTGAAAAGAACTTCTCTAAAACATAAGTACAACCCACAGAGTTTATCATTCAACTCTATGATATATATGATCATTTTTTTTTCAGCAACCACTACCACTTTTAAGAGTCCCACAGAATGGGCTCGGGAGTGCTTTTTATCTTGCCCTGAAACTAACAGAGTGGACGGGCTTGGCAGCTTTTTTTCTCTGTGCACTAGATGAACAGCACGTGCATTTACCTCCAAGAGGAACTGCGCTAGTTGGCGAAGACATTAAATAGCCATGCTGGATTTGCTAGAGTTCATCATCCTGACAGGCCTACTTGGTCTATCTTGCAAGACTTTGTTGGGAAGGCTTTGTTTTTCAGTCCAAGGTCTATAAAGCGTATGTTATGCCCATGGAAGCAGATCAGAAGAGCCAAACACAAAGGCCAGTGCAATGCAGAGACTCTATGTGTCTCTGGAGATCAGCCTCTAGTACTTTGGGAAAGACTCCCACACCCACACACAATCTTTTTGTTCATTTGGATCTTGTTAGATAAACCACAGACAATGTTTAGGAGTTAAAGTTTTTTGTTTTTCCTTTTTTAATTGTGTAGCTGATGCAGCCTTGGTGACAGCTGCTGTCGGAATGCAGCGTGAGGTTAGCAGTGTGAAACAAGTTGTTTCGATGCGGGAGAAAAGAGCGATTCCAGAAACGCTTTCCTACTTACTTTGCCACTGTTAATCACTCTGAGTGCTAAAAACATAATTAAAGAGAAAGATAAGGTTATACAAATGCACAGCACAGAGGCTAGACCATGCAGTTCTAACAGAGAGAAGGAAAAACTCTACCAGTCAGATTAGCTACTGCCAAGAAAAGGTCAGAAGAATACACAAGTAGTGAGAGAAGCCAAGCATGCCACAGAAAGTTGGATACATTGCACCTACCGTCTCCAGGCCCTAAGATCTTAAATACAATGTGCTCAAAAGATCACACAGTTCACAGTGTCACTGTGCAGGGCAAGGCAAAGGAAACAGGGCCTTAACTGAAGTCCCAACTAACCCTTTCTGAGACCAGAGTTCTGAATGAAGGGGGCTTCCATCAGCTTCCATCCCTGGCTATGCAGGATTCTAGGGGGGGGAGAGGTGGAGTGGGGGGGGGGTCAGGAAGGACAAGGGCCCCTCTTACAGTGACTCCCCTGTATCTCTCTGGAGTCAGCTTACTTTGCAGCCATACTGGAGAGCCAGCTTGTTGAGGCTGTCCTCCTGGGCCAGCTCGCGCTGCAGCAGCACCATGTTGCTGGTTCCGGGCTGCTGGGGGTGTTGGCTGCTGCTCTTCTGGCGCTCCTTGCCCCGAGGTCTTAACACCACACGGTGTGACTCTTCCTCAGAGGAGTCCCCAGAGTCCCCACTGTCATTCTTGAACATGTAAACGTGGCTGCTTGGAGTCCTACAGACAACAGCTGGGCCTTGGAAGGTCTTGGCTAACACTTCCTTCTGCCTCATTTTCTTAACTGAAAATCAAACCTGGGGTTAATTCCACACAAATACTGCGCATTCTCCTCTGGCTTCCTAAGAACCGTCTCATTAGTAATTTATTTCCTAATTTTGCAAATATTCAGCAAACAGCATCATGACAGATCAAGAACATCCTCATCCTAGGCCACCTGGTACTGAGGCAGAATAAAATCACATGTTTTCTAACTGCTTACTATGGGGGGGGGGGTCCTTACCTTGCTTCCCCCAGCCCTCCCCACCACTTATGTCTCAGAGTACACAGAACACTGTTCTCAACTCCCTGACACTGAGAATCGTACATTCTGAGTCTTTGTACAAAAAACCTCGTTAGGCATCCCAAGGTGTCTGCAGGAAAAAAGATCACTACCAAGGACATAAGCAGAGAACAACCATAGGTCTCTTATTTTGACCCTGGCTGACCTGACCGAAAAAGCAAGCAATGGAAAAACGCCTATCAAAGTTTAGTTTGCCCATTCCTCACGGTCACTCGCATTCATTTCACCCCATGGTCCCTTTATTGTCACCTGCAGCCAAACTCCGGAGCCACAACTAACCTTTCCCTTCCAAATAGCTCCAATGGAACTCTGGGCATTCCTGGCGAGCCCTTCTGAGTGGCCCCTTAAGGGGACAGCAAGCCTCAGCGCATCTCCTCTGGTCTCAAATTGTGAGCTCCTGACACCCGGGGCGGCCAGAAGAGGCCCCAGTTTCCCTTCAGTGACAGATGGGGTGTCCTTAAGCAGAAGACAAAACAAATTTGAGATGGCCCCGCCCCTGGGCCTAAACAGGCCGGGCCCCAACTTTCCAAGGAGCACACATCCTGCCACCTCTGCAAGCTGGCACCAGGCCTACGTGGACACGGGCACCGGCCCTAGCGTGGCAGACCACCACAGAGTCCACGGTGACAAGCGACACCACGAGCCTTGCCCCCCCCCCCCCAAGTCAACCCCGCAGCCCCTGCTCCAGGTCCCGGTACCTTGCTCCCAGGCTCCACCGCCGCCTCGTCCGCGATTGGCTGCAAAAAACAGGTCTTCCGGGGGCGGGGGACTGAGTGTTAACCAATGATTTCAGAGGAGGGCGGGCACTGGCTCAGCGGCAAGGTGCTGAGAGGTCAGAACTCACCCTGCTCGAAGGGGCGGGTCCTGATGGGCGGGGATCCAGCGCGGGGCCTGGACCTTCCCTTCTTGGCTGGTTCGCCCAGGCTGTGCCCAGTTTCCACGTCTGAGCCAGGTGTGAAACTTGGCCTCCTTTATGGTGTCCACGGCTTTCTGCCTCCGCCTTCTTCCCGGAAGGAGAGACCTTTGACCCATGTGTGTCCTGATCCGTGGCCAGGAGCGTCCTCAGTACGGCGGCGCGCCACTCCGGAGGCCTGGGGAGACAGACTCTGGGTTTTTTGACCCTGTATCCTTCTGAGAGGCTGAATGGTTGCCGGCCCCTTGCCTGGAGATAAAAGTCCAGGGATGTGAAATATTGCCATGAGAACACAGACCAAAATTAGATAAACGAGGATATATATCACATGGCTACCCAGAAAGTCCCTGCTATTTGGAAAAGGGAGGAGAACCTGTGGTGGTGTTTTGCGGCAAACACAATCAAGGACTTAAATCCTTAATGGAGTAAGACCCACCCAAAGAATACGGAAGAAACTAAGAGACATGGGCCGGCAGGCAGTACACCAAAGAACACAGATGGCTGGCATCTGAACCAAGGTGTTAAGCCTCTCTGGGAATCAACGTTAAAACCAGCCCAGAAATGGCTTAGAATAAAACTAAAAAAACAACTTCTTCTTCTTCTTCTTCTTCTTCTTCTTCTTCTTCTTCTTCTTCTTCTTCTCCTCCTCCTCCTCCTCCTCCTCCTCCTCCTCCTCCTCCTCCTTCCTCCTCCTCCTCCTTCCTCCTCCTCCTCCTCTCTTCCTCCCCCTCTTTTTTTTCCCCCCAGACAGTGTTTCTCTGTGTAGCCTTGGCTGTCCTGGACTCCAGCTTTGTAGACCAGGCTGGCCTTGATCTCACAGATCCGCCTGCCTCTGCCTCCCTGAGTGCTGGGATTACAGGAATAGGCAACTACGCTGGGCAAAAACTAAAACTCTTACTCTGAATGTCTCAGGCCAGGAAGGCACCGGGCCATGGTCCCCTCTGCCAGCCACAGAATCCTTCTCTCTAGCTTTAAACATCTGGTCTTCGTTTACCTTGCCACCCAACCTAGGAGACTAACCGTTCCCTCTGACACACACTCATGTGGCCCACTGAGGCGTCTGTGGTTTCTGACCATTTCCCAGGCTCGGATGGGGCTGCATAAGAAGAGGTATGGCCCACCTATCCAAGTTGGCCAGGGGCCCAGCCACAAGAACAGGCCCACTGCTCTGATCCCAAGACAATGGAGACCAACCCCACAGGCGGAGATGTCCGCTCCAACACTTGTCAAACATGTTGTCCCCTCCCAGGTCCGTCGTCCTTCCCCTGAAAAGGATGATGAGAGGTGTCAGGGGCCAGCGATTTAGTTTTCAGGATATGGCTCCAAACTCTAGTGCTGAGCTGGAACTTCGGTGGAATTTCAAAAGCTTTGCCTTTTCATTTTGTAGAGAGAAATTTAAGAGACACAGGGGCTTGCTGCAGGCCACACAGCAGAAGCTACAAGCCATGCCAGGAGAGAATCAAAGTCTAAGCCAGTTGCACACTCACCAACTGTGACCTTGACCCAGTCCCTAAGCTTCCTGAGTCTTGGTCCCCTTCTTCTGATGTGTTGTCCCTGAAGCCTGGAATGGCTTTAAAGTCCTGCCTGGGACAATTCCAGAGTATGCTGGTTGTCACAGCACAACTCTTAGTGTCTGGATATGCTCTGCACTCCCAAGAGTGGCAGTTGGCTCATGGTCTGTGTACTTGGTACACACTCCTCACGAAGACCCTAGTCCTTCACAGAGGCCCAGATGACTGTAACCAGTAACCAAGGTAACCCTGACCAATCAGTCAGCCAAGCTGGTCCAGGGCAGTGATGTGTTCTTTAGTGAGTCAGGAAAACCCAGTGGCTGCTGGCATCCAGCCTTCTTCCCATAAGTGGAAAGAGTGAAACTCTGTGATTTTTCACTTGTTGACAAATTATGTTCAAAATATAATCTTTGCTGGGTGGTGATGGCTCATGCTTTTAATCCCAGCACTTGGGAGGCAGAGGCAGGCAGCTCTCTGAGTTCGAGGCCAGCCTGGTCTACAGGGCCAGTTCCAGGACAGACATGGCTACACAGAGAAACCCTTTCCTGAAAAACAAACAAGCAAGAAGCCCTTTAGAAGCATGGCTGCCAGTAGTAGATTTGGCAGCACCAGCATGACGCCAGTGTTCACGGAGGGTACTGACAACATGGCAGGGATATGTTGTGTTTTCTACGTAAAATACCATGAAGATGTTAAAGAAAGAAGGAGAAAAGGATGTTAAAGAGGGATAGAGGAGACACTCAGTGCTCAAAGCACTTGCTGCACAAGGTCCTGGGTTTGAATCCTCAACAGCTCTCTGCGGGTCTGTAACCCCTCAGCTCCATGGCAGGATGGGAGGTAGAGAGAGAAGAATTTCTGGGAGCTTTGGGGCCAGCTAGCCTGGAGTACTCAGTGGCAAACATCAAAAGATCCTGTCTCAAACATGTTGGAATGCACACAGGCCTCTGACGTTGTCCTCCAACTGCCATACATGCATCATGACACACATGTGCTCACACTTACACATGTGAATATGCACAGAGAGAGAGAGAGAGAGAGACAGACAGACAGACAGACAGACAGACAGACAGAGAGACAGAGAGAGGAACAGACAGAAATTTAAAAGAAAATTCAAAGCAATTATCATGAATTGGATAGAAATGTTTGCCATCTCTGATATGTTCGTATCTTTCATATACAAAAAGCATTCGCACTAAGCAAGAAGAGACATGCCAGAGAAATATTGCCGCATCACACAAGTGACTCATAAGAAATATGGGGGGGGGGGAGTCCTGTTATCCTTACAGCCAAGAACATGGAGCCCAGATGACTTCAAGGTATTCTTTATAGGTAACAGACATGAGAATGGCACAACATTAGTGTGTGTGTTCTGTGGAACATGGTTGGGCAAGCAGACCAAGGAGTCAGTCTAAATAGGAACCCTTGTAAGATCAGAAAGCGGTCGCTTTTACGCTGTCTTACGAAAGCCTATGACGCTGAGCTTAGGGAGTCACCGAGGAAGTCATCATTCAGCACTCATTAAAAGAGTCAGCTACCAGAGCATTCCTGACGGTGAGGACCAGGGGAGTAGAACCATTTAGCTCACTCATGGTGTGAGAGTGAGCATAGCCACTCAGTCTAGAAGCACAGTTAATGGCATGGAAAGGCTGTTGGTTAGGAAGAACTGCCTTAACCAGTATCCCCAAAACCATACGAAGAGGAAAGTTCCCATGGCAGCACCCCCACAGACACCCAGGGGTGGCAGGCACATGCTCATGGCAACCTTCTTATGCCTGTGTTGTGTTCATTCACCTTCTCCATCTTGCCTGCCATAAGCAGGCAGTCACAGTGATTCAAATCACATGCTCTCAAGGAGTCCTACCCTGACGCCAGCACTACCACCTACTACCTCCAGGAAGTGTGTTCGCACTTGAGTTTTCTCCTCTATGAACTGGGATCTGCAATAACCCCTGCTATTGTGAAGATTAAATAGCTGGGATGACCTCTGGCGAGTGTTCAGCAGGAAGTGCTGGCTACAGTGTCCTCAAGAGGAGAAAGCAAGCGAGAAGCACAGATGCTCATTATTCATTAAAGAAATCCATATTTGGGCTTGACATGGACTGACTTCTGTGTCCCCTTTTGTTCCTCCTGAAATCCTGCCCTCTGAGTCGAGCTTTTAGAGAGCCTTAGAGAAATGGGATCAGTGTCCTCCTGAAGGGGATGTGGCTTCCTTGAGAGAAGGCAGCAGGCTGCTACCTAGATGAGAGCCCTTCTCAGAACCACACCAGGCCACCCCCCTGACTAGGGAACTGTGGGAAATGAGTCTGAGGCACTTCGTCAAAGCAGCTGAAGCTGGTCAAGACTGGGCCCTGGCATGAGCATCTGGCACGCCCAACCTTGTCCTAGACAAGGGCAGGTTTCTCAGGTGAAGTTTAATCCCCCTTGTCTGTGGATTCATTTATAAGGCACTCAGTTGTCCCTAGGGCTGAGGGTGAGGAGGTGCCTGGAGACAGGAACCTGTTGGACAGGGTAAGCTGTGCTAGTAGATGCCAGCTGGGGCCCCTGCCCTGTAGACTTCCTTGGGGAGGGTAATGCCTTCTGGGATGAACTGTTTGAGAGGTTTCCTGTGGACCATAACAGGCTACTTCTGGCCACTCGCCCTTGCCTGCTACAAGTCAGGGCTGACTGAAGGTCCCCATTTTAGAGTAGCTCTGTTTTCTCAGAGTCACAACATCCCTTCCTGTATCCTGTGGGTCAGCATCTAAAGGTTTTTGAGGTAGGGCTTGATGTCCCCACTTTGTTCCTGTGAGGAGTAAGACCTCATCTCCAGGATCTCTCCACACCCCATTTTTCTAGTCTTTCATCTTTCTCTGGTTGACCTTTGAACTGGGCTCCAGCATCTGAGAGTGACATCTTGAGGTTTGGAAGGCCCAATTCAACATCTCCAGGGCCCTGTCTCCTCCCAAGTTCCTCAAGATGGGGCACCTGACAGCTTTCCAAATCACACATCACTCAGATCCATTGACTCTAAGCGAGGTTCAGTTTTCAGGTTTCCTCAAGACATCAGTGCTCTGTGGTGATGCTGCAAAGACCCCGAGCTCTGGAAAAGTTGGCTGCACTAGCTCCACTGTCATTGTTTATCCAAGACACGAAGACCAGAACAGAGACACAGGCGGGTTAGTCACAATAGTCCAGGTCAATCCATGAATTGCAGAGTTGATGGTGGTGCTTCTACAATAAAATATGCCCCAGCAATGAAAAGTGACCTTTGATACATGTGGTCCTCTGAGCAAATCTAAGAAGCATGACGTCAAGTGAAAGAAACCAGACTCCTTAAATGGCATTGTGGAGCTCGCAAGATAATAGGAACAGAAATCAGATCAGGGTTATCAGAGATGGAGGCAGCGGGGGAATGAGATTTGTTTGCAAAGCAGCTCATAGAACTTTCTGGAAAAAAATACCAGTGGTCTAATCTCAATTGCAGTACTGATCAAAACTTATTTCATGGTACTCAAAGAAGATGAGTTTAACTATTGAAATTACTTTTCAGTAAGCTTGAGATAAGAGAGGTTGTGAAACCCCTCAAAAAATTAAGCATGGACTTAGACGAGTCCGTCCACTTCTGGGCATATAACAAAAATGACTGAAAGCAGGTCTGTTCACCAAATGCACATGGCAGCATTCTCACAGTTCAAAAGGTGGGACCAGCCCAGGCACCTACCAGCAGGTACGTGGGTGCAGCAAACATGACGTAGGCAAATGGAATATTACTTAGCCCTGAAATGGGAAGAACTTCTGACATACACTACCATATGGATGTCTCCTGAGGACATTATGTTAGGTGAGGTAAGCTAATCAGAAAAGGACAAATAGCCTGTGACTCCATTTACATGGGCTCTTGGAGTATATGAACTCAGAGACAGAAAGTTGCATGTTAGGGGTAGGGGGCCTCTAGGATACAGGCGTTTGATATTATAGCAGTAACGGGATTAAAGCCCTCAGTTAAGAAGCCCCTCCCCCAAAAAGAAATAGTCCAGACAGGAAGCTAGTGAAGAGAGTCCTTAAAAATTGTGATTAAGGCCGGGTGTGGTGGCGCATGCCTTTAATCCCAGCACTCGGGAGGCAGAGGCAGGCGGATCGCTGTGAGTTCGAGGCCAGCCTGGTCTACAAAGTGAGTCTAGGACAGCCAAGGCTACACAGAGAAACCCTGTCTCGAAAAACCAAAAAAAAAAACCAAACAAACAAACAAACAAAAACAAAAACAAAAATTGTGATTAAGATGCTGACATGTGGCTCTTCACAGTTGATGGCTTCTGGCGAGGGGAGGGAAGGGGAAGGACTCAGTTTCCTTTTAGGGGCTGGCCATGGGGAGTTTGACCATGCTCCAATGAGCATATGGGCAAATTGGACACGGTGTGTTGTTGTTGTTGTTGCTGCTGCTGCTGCTGTTGTTGTTGTTTTGGGGTTCGTTTAAGGGGAGGGTGGACCTGGGAGGAATAGGAAGCCAGTGTGATTGAGGTACATTGTATAAAATTCCAAAATGGTTAATAAAATATTATGTTTGGGGGGGGGAAATAAAAGGAGCTCTTAGCAGCATTCAGACTGCTTGCTTTTCTGCTTTGGGCTGAAGGAAGACAAGGCTTTTCTCCTGAAACACATTCCCTCTTGGAAGCAGAGAGGCCCCCAAACAGACAACAAAGCCACCTGGCACCTTGATATTGGACTCCTCCTCGCCCCCCCCACCCCCGGAATGGTAAGAGAACACATCTCTGCCCTTTGTAAATTACTGCATCTCAGTATTCTATAATAACAGCACAAATAAGCCGCATGGTGGAAGAGTGGAGAGAGAACGGAGTCACTACTGCTCTTAAGCTAGTTTCAAACTCACCAACTAGCTGAAAATGACCTTGAACTCCTGACCCTTCTGACTCTGCCAATAGTGTATGTACTAGGATTGCTGGGATGAGCCAAGTGTCGTTTTATGGGTGCTGGGTGTCAAACCCAGGGCCTGAGTAAATGCCCTATCCACTGACCCATATTTTTTAAAATTTTATTTTTATTAATTTATTCATATTACATCTCAATGGTTATCCCCTCCCTTGTATCCTCCCATTCCTCCCTCCCTCCCATTTTCCCCTTACTCCTCTCCCCTATGACTGTGACTGAGGGGGACTTCCTCCCCCTGTATATGCTCATAGGGTATCAAGTCTCTTCTTGGTAGCCTGCTGTCCTTCCTCTGAGTGCCACCAGGTCTCCCCCCATTCAGGGGACATGGTCAAAGGTGAGGCACCAGAGTTCGTGTGAAAGTCAGACCCCAGTCTCCACTCAGCTGTGGAGAATGTCCTGTCCATTGGCTAGATCTGGGTAGGGGTTTGAAGTTTATGGCCTGTATTGTCCTTGGATATTTTTGAAATCACTCTGTATGCTGTTCTTGGAGGGTTTGTTGGCTGCTTGTGTTGAAATGAGTTGTGGAGCAAGCCATACTGTCAGGAAATTCTCACCCTGGCAAGGCAGCTACTCACCCCGCAGGTCCATTGAATCTTTGGAAGTGGGCTACTCGGACCGAGGTACAGTTTCAGTACAGACTTCACACTAGATATTTCTAATTAATATTTTTATTTAGTGTGTGTGTGTGTGTGTGTGTGTGTGTGTGTGTGTGTGTGTGTGTGTGACAGTGCATGTGAGGAGGTCAGAGGGCAGTAGTTTGCTTGAGTATGCTCTCTCCTTCCACCATGTATTCTGGGAATGCAGCCTAGGTCACTGGGCTTGGAGGCACATGTCTTTCCCAGCTGAGCCTTCATCCTGAACTCACACTGGGCTTTAAAGCAGTCAGTATACAAAAAGAGTCTGAAGTGCTTTCTGTATAACCTAAATGTCATTCATGTGCCATTTATAAGATGTCATTAATTGCTTACAGAAAATACTGTTGAAATTAATTCTACCAGTTTATTTTTGGTTTGCTTACTGTGGCTACTAGGAAATATGAACACATCTTGGTGCATAGTCTATGGGATGGCCCTGCTCTGGGGTCCCCATGCTGGAGCTGAAATCCCAGTGTCCCAGGACTTCCCTGGCTAAGGCCTCCTCTCTCGAAGGCCTTGCTTACCTGGTTGGGACTATTGCGGTCAGGAGGGGTCAGGCCAGGCAGCTGACAGCTCTACAGAGACTGGGACAGGGAAGAAGGCAGTCAAGAGTACTGCCCAGGAGACCTCCCCACCCCTGCTGTTCCTAGCTGTGGCCCTCTGCCCCACCCACCTTCTCTCCCTGGTGGTAGGACCAAGCACAGCAAGAAAGTGGGCAAGGTAGACATGGAAAGGTCAGGGCTCTTCTTCCTGAGGCCAGAGCATGAGTGGGTCACCCAGACTGAGGGGCAGGTGGAAGCAGTATGCAAAGACAGTGTCTAGGAGTGACAGAACAGAGGTCACAGGCTGTACGTTCATCCCACAAAGACCATTTAGGGCGTCCAGTGATGGCTGTTTGCTGGGACTGTTCAGTGGAAGTTCTGGATTACCAAGGGTGGCACACAGCCTATTAGGCTGTAGGTGGTGAGCACCCAGTGGTTCCCAGGTTAAGGGGCGGGGCTTTACTTATACCTAGGAGCCAGCTCCCCAAAGGCTTGTGCCAACTGCTCCTACTTAAAACAGACCTCACTCAAGCTTGTGTATCTTGTGTACACACAGAGCATGCCCAATGTTAGATTACTCAGAACTTGGATGGGACCTAACTAGCCAGGGTTGGCCACTTGTCCTCAATCAGCCAATTAAAGACACAGGTGCTGCTGAAAAGCAAAGAGAGAGGATTTATTCAAGTCAGCACAAGTAACAGAGAAGTCCAGTGATGCCCTCACATCCATCTTCAGGATGCTGACATGAGATTTAGATTTAAATAGAAGGCAAGAGCTATGCATGGCTAAGCAGCCCAGGCCAAGGTGTGGTGCTGCACATCGGTGACTCATAATTGTCTCAGCCTCTTGCTCCTGGGCTGTCCTTCATGTTGGCAGAAGAGTGTGCAATCCCCTTCTCAGAGGCAAGCTCTCCAGCTGTGTGGAAGGGCCCCGCCTTTCCTTTTTGCCAGCATGAGACTCTGGGAAATCCCAGTTCCTTGGGGTTCATTGTTTCAATAGCATGATAGTGACAGGGAGGGACACGATCTCTTTCATTAGAATGGCTTCCTTTCTGCCACACGGTCACAGCATCACGCCTTATTAACCCTAATGGACTTGAAATATGTGACCACAATGCAAATCTCTTCAAGCATGGAGGACACCTCCCACCCCCATTACTGAGGATCTGCTCTGTCCTGGACCCTCACGGCCTCACCTTCCACCTCACAGGCTCTTGGAAAGTTGTTTCAGTGCCAGACAGGGCTTATCTAAGAGCAGTGGCAACAAAGGGCTTGGCGTCACAAGAGTGGAGAAGACAGAGGAGGCACTGGGACAACCCAGAGGCTGACAATGGCTGGGCCACTGTCCCATCTGGGAGACAGGGTAAAGGGTGGTGTTATGGGAGCCCAGGGAAGTGCAGAACCCTGATTATGAGAATTAGTTTAGAGAGGCTCCAAATGCTGTGACACCAACTCAATGCCATGAGAAGGAAGGGACACACTCAGGCCAAGCCCCTACTGGTTTCTGTGAACTCAAATGTGGACACCACCCATTTCCAGTTTGGGAATCGCATAGGTTAGTATCAGGTTGGCCTCCCCACAGGACAGAGCCATGAGGGACACACAGCCTAGGATCAGCACCATTTAAGCTGTCCCAGTACCCTTGTGAGGTGCCACTCTTGAAGAAAATCCAGCCTGCCTATTAGGGGCTGACTCTTGCTCAGCCCCAGACAGGTATGGCAATCCTAACTCTTACTGTCTTACTTTGGGTTGCTATTGCTGCGATGCAACACCAATGACCAAACACCACTGTTGCTGGACCTTCTCCATCAATCCCTAATTGAAAAGATGCAACCCCAGGCTTGCCTACAGTCTGATCTTACAGAGGCATTTTCTTAGCCGAGATTCTCTCCTCTCAGGTGATTTCCAGCTTGTGTCAACTTGATGGAAAACTATTCAGCACAGAGGATGTGACTGTATTTGGATGCGTAGCATAACGATACATTCACAGGTGTTTAAAGGCATGATTAAGCAAATATTAGACCTTCTGGGTGAGCTTTAATCCAGTCTGACTGTTGTCCTTTATAAGAAGAGATTATGACGTTCACAGAGACTCCTCTGCCTACACAGGAAGGGCCACAGGAGGCCACGGGGAGACAGTGAGAGATGCTCAGGGAGAAACTAACCCTGCTCACACAGTGATCCCTGCTTCCAGACTCCAGGACCCCAACACTAAACTCCTCATGGCTAAGTCACCTAACCATGGTGTTTTGCTATGGTGGTCCCAAAGACCAAGGTGTTATCCAAGACCCTTTGCTGCTGCTGTGTGTAGGTTTACCTCCATTGGTGTAGGAGTGAAAGTATCTCAGAAAGGCCTCAGACAACCAAACATGTCCTTCCCTCCAGACTCATCCCCGCTGGCAGAGTGACATACATGCATGACAGGCTGTGCTTTCACATCAAACACATATACCAACACACACACACACACACACACACACACACACACACACACATCACTAGTCACAAACACTGAAACCACTGGGCAGTGGTGCGCACTTTGGACTTTCCTACACATCCAGGTGACAAGGCTTCCGATTTGGGTTTTTGTGAGGAAAGGCCTCCTGGGACAGAGTGCAGGGGTCTCCTTCACCGATTGGGCAGTACTGGGAAACCGGGCCTTATATCAGGACTGCAGCTTCCTCTGGGTTTCAGAGCCATTTCTGCAGCCTCAGTGAACAACGAGCCCTCCCTGGCTCTTGCACCGTGAGTCCTGCCGTCTGCAGTCATTTGGATGCTTTTGTCCAGGTCCAGGTTTGAGCAGGACTGCACGCTGTGGCTAACCCTGGGCATGGGAAGATCCCACCCTAGTCCCAGCCGGTGACTCAGTCCCCAGGAGGCCGGAGATGTGAGCTGTGGGGACTCAAGGGCTGCAGCAGTGGAAGACTCTGCTTCAGTCCTAATGGTGGGAATGCGGGAGGAAGGTCATGAGAGAAGCTTGTGTAGAGAGCCCCTTAGGGAAACACTGACTGGTGATGTCTTGTAGGTGACGCTCAGACATATTAAGTAGATATGTTCTTTAATTCGTTAATTTATTTATTTATTTTTATTTGCATCATTTATGAAAAGTTTAATTCTGGAGGTGGAAACTGGGAATGTCTATTGGAATTCATGGGAAGGAAAAAAAAAATAACCCACCTTCATCTTGCCCTTTGCAATGTTTATGATTAAGAGGAGACTCCAAAAATAATTCAATGGAATGTGTATTAATCATTTTAAAAATTACTGTGACCTAACACAGCCAACATAGAAACTTAAAATGAGGAAACATTTTTGTTGTGTCATACTTCATAGGCCTCAGCCCGCTGCCTCTACTGCCTCTGGCCTGTGTATGGTAAGGCAGAGCACTGTGGCGGGTGTTGACCCTGAGAGTCACCAGAAAGATCAACTCCACCATTTTGGGCCAAATTTGAAGCATGACTTATTAAATGTTAAATACCGACCTACAGCTGGCCTTTGCTTGGGGGCATTCCCTGGAATTTCCCACTTGGGAATGGCCTCGAGCCACATGTTACAAGGGCTTATAAGGACAAACCTATAGGTCACAATACTTTCCCATGAGGCTTTGTTATTTCCCAAGAACTACAATTCCCAGCATTCCAGGGAGTTACCTGGTTCCTGGGCAGATGGGCCTTACAGGTTAATTTTGGGCATGATGTTCCCCTCTCGAGTTGCATCTTGGGTTGAATCTTTGGCACTATGATGGGCATGTATTTGTTTTCGGATCCATTAACCATCAGAGCTACTATCCAGAAGATGCCTGGAAATGGAAGGGTCATTAGCCATTGATTTTATATCAGGTGTCCTTTTTGTAATTTTTTTTTTAGTATAGCCAGATTATAATCCTGAATGGTTTCTATAGAAATAATAATTTCTTAAAAGCCAATTTTTTTTCCATAAGGCAGGTCAAGTGTCCTAACATATTGTAGAACCGTTTAGTTAATGAATCTACCAGTTGACAAATTTGGGCCCATCTTTGGTATGTCAGTTGGTATTGTAGGTAGCCATTTGTCTCTTATGCCAGGGAGCGACTTTTGACTTAGCATTTTAGCCTGGTGAGTGGGACAATAGATGACGTATTCTCTTCTGTAACTATTTCTAGATGACATTAGGATGTTGTTATGGGGCCCTGGAAGGCGAAAAGTCTAGTCAAAGGCTGGGCAATGGGGCAGCTGAACAGTTGATCCAGCTGAAAGACAGGGAGCAATCACATCAACTGGGCTGGTTTACATCAGCTTCGGGAAGTCCAGAGCTCAACAGCTTGCAGTCCGCAGGTGATCCCTGGATGGAGCCTGCCAACCAGGTGAAGATCTGCTGAGACAAAGATAGACTAGGGACAAAATTAAAATTTCCTAGTAACCAGGAAAGGTGAAGGATCCAAAGACCAGGGGAAAACCCAATTTTCAGGAGCAGGCAGGTATACTTATCTGTAGTCCATTTGACCTGTGGCAGGTGGATCTAAGTCTTATGACTTTTTTGGTTTCCTGAAGTTTATGTGATGTTTTTCAGCTTATAAAAGGAGATATATTAGTATTGCCTTTGCATTGAAACCCATTATAGAAAAAGCAGTTAATAGGTGTTCATCTGAAAGACAGCAGGAATAGACTCATGCCTTTGAGTCTTAGCAGAACTATAGTTTTAGGTTAAAAAGCATGAGCATTTTTCCTCTGACCAAAGAGCCAGGTGTATATAGATTGGACATAGATGCTTTATCCCGATGAATGGCATCTCCAAGTCTATATCTAGCAGATGATGATTAAAGAAACCTTGAACTCCTGAGCTTGTGGCTGAGTAGTAAGCAGCGAGTGCTCTATCAGTCTTGAACCTCCGAAATCTCAGGGCAAGTAACGGTATGGGTGGTGGCAGGGGGGACTTTTCATATTTTTTAGACTCTCAGAATTAATTCAAGGTTTTATATATTTAAACTTTAAAAGAATTTCTGGTTGTAGATGAAAAATGAGTTCATGAGGTGTACTGTTAGATTGAGGGGTGAGAGAGGAACGCTGACAGGGTAAAACTAAAGATAACTAACATTTCACCCCAGAAAGTACAGTTTATTGTTTTGTTTTGGTGCACGTATGTATCTGTGTGCAGATGGAGGCCAAAGGTAGACACCAGGTGTTTCCCGTCACTCCCTCTGAGCTTTAGGAGGATCTCTGAGCCTGGAGTTCACTGACTGACTGACTAGTGAGCCTCTAAGTCTCCTGTCACCACTTCCTCTGTGGTGGGACTATAGGCTTGTGCCCCAGTGCCCAGCTGCTGCCTAGCTTTTACCTAAGTGTTGGGGATCTGAACTCAGGTCCTCATGCTTGTAAAGGAAGCATATTACTCATCAGTCTATCTCCTCCATTTGCTATTAATATCCGTGCTTGAGATATCTTTAGGAAAACATACCTTCTCTGTAGGCAGTTTCAGTTCCATCAGCTTCAGGTGAGCAGGAAAGGTAAATCAGATCCCAGCGTGGGGCATCTTCCCCTTATGCCCCCTTAGGTCAGCATTTCCCAACCTGTGTATCAGATATCCTGCATATCCTTCAGATATTTACATTATGGCTCATCTGATAGGCTGACCAGTCAATCAGTGAGCTCCAGGCTCAGAGAGATACTGCCTAAAAATAAGGATGATAGAAGACCCAGGAACAACATTACAGGTATGAGCCAGGCGTAGTGGTGCATCCTTGCAATCCCAGCACTTGGGAGGCAGAG
Organism: Acomys minous; assembly: GCF_964271855.1. Lineage (NCBI taxonomy): Eukaryota > Metazoa > Chordata > Mammalia > Rodentia > Muridae > Acomys > Acomys minous. Next base: position 103,247,115 of record NC_140484.1, on the reverse strand, counting down.
GCAGCCAAATCTCTGTGAGTTTGAGGTCAGCCTGGTCTACAAAGTGAGTCCAGGACAGCCAAGGCTACACAGAGAAACCCTGTCTCGAAAAAAAAAATTACAGTTATGAAGTAGCAGTGAAATAATTTTGTGGTTGGGGCTGGTCACCACAACATGAGGAATTAAGAACCACTGCCTTAGGTTTTCCTGTCTTTCTGTCTTGCCTCGCCTCTATCAAGGGATTGATCTACTGATGAAGAACCACTGGTTCTCAGAGCCCCACCCACCTCCGAATATTGCACAAGAGATCCAGCCATCACCATTGGAGACTTCAGAGGAATACTTAAGCTTAAGCCACAACAGAGTCGCTTCCTATACTCCCAGGTTGGTTGCACAGACCATGGCTGTGATAACTCAGGATGCTTCAAGGGGGTCGTCAACTCCAGCTCTTTCCTTTCATCATTATCCTAGACCAGAGCACGAGGCTGCACAGACTACCACAGGGCACACTGGGAGTAATCCTGATCCTCAAGGGGTGGCCCAGTGCCTCAGATTACTGACCAGGAAAGCAGGAAGAACAGGGACCAGTGTGGGCCAGCTAAAGAGGAGAGACAATTTGTGCTGAAAAGATGGAGGAAGGAACATTCCAGAGGAAGAGCTTGCAGATGCACAAGGTTGCCTTGTGGTGGGTTCAGTCACATTATTCCACAGCAGGTTTTTTGTTTGTCTTTGTGGTGTTGGAAGTTGAACCCAGGACCACATAACCAGCTCCATGTCCAGCAGTGGTTCTTAGCTGGGGTGGTTTTCATGCCCTGTGGAACTTTTGAGGATGCCTGGAGGTAAAGGCAGAGAGTTTTTGTGTGCACTCTTGTACTTAGAGATTCTCTTAAGCACCCTGTGTTGACAGAACACCATCCCAACAAAGATGGTACAATTCAGAATATCAGTGCCAAGGGACAGTGTAACTAAATGTTTCCAGGCCACCCCATGCTTCAGTCATCCAAGTAGCCTTTTCATTGTCATCCATAAACGTGAGCAGGAAGCCACCAACTAGCAGATACTTAGAAGGTCTGTCATATGGATGTGAGTTATTAGAACATACAGAGAAGAGAGAGAGAGAGAGAGAGAGAGAGAGAGAGAGAGAGAGAGAGAGAGAGAGAGAGACAGAGAGACAGAGAGAGACAGAGAGAGAGACAGAGACAGAGAGACACAGAGAGAGACAGAGACACAGAGAGAGACAGAGACAGAGACAGAGAGGACACAACCCACGAAATGGGAACATGGTATAATTAAAAGGTTAAAGTCTAAAGTAAGACCAATCAGAAGCTGTGAGATGGGTGTTGGAGAGGTGGCTCAGTGGGTAGGGAGGGTTGCTGTGTGGACACAGGGACCTGAGTTCAGAGCCCCAGGATGCACGAATTGAGGCATGGCTTTGTGTAATCTCAGCACTGGAGGGGACTGGGGAAATGGAGAGCTTCCAGTTCAGGGCAAGATGCTGTCTCAAAGGAATAAGGTAGAGAGTGATTGAGGGAGAACACCCTATGTCCTTTCTGCCTCTCCATGCAAGTACACCTGCATACTTCACACATACAGAACACACACACACACACACACACACACACACACACACACACACACACACACACACACACATACATGAGTCAAAAATGTGAAAATGTAATAATACTAAATTTTTTTTATAAAGTTGAGAAAATATTCCCAAAGGTAAAGCCAAAATCAGAGATAGAAGATGTGGTGGATTGAATAGGAATGGCTTCCATAGGCTTATGCATTTGAGTGCTTAGTCATCAGGGAGTGGCACTCCTTAGGAGGGATCAGGAGGTGTGGCCTTGTTGGCAGAAGAGGGTCACTGGGGGGGGGGGTGCAGCGAGGTAGGCTTTGGGGTTTCAAAAGCCCAAGCTAAGCAGGATGCAGTAAAGCACACTTTTAATCCCAGCACTCAGGGACGCAGAGGCAGGTGGATCGCTGTGAGTTCGAGGCCAGCCTGGTCTACAAAGTGAGTCCAGGACAGCCAGGGCTACACAGAGAGACCCTGTCTCCAACAAACAAACAAAAGCCCAAGCCAGTCCCGCAGTCTTTCTTCATGCTGCCTGTGGCTCCAGATGCAGACCTCTCAGCTCCTTCTCCAGCACCATGTCTGCCTGCGTGCCAGCGTGCTCTCCACCATCATGAGAACGGACTAACCCTCTGAAACTGTAAGCCAGGCCCAGCTACATGCTGTCCTCTACAAGAGTTGCTATGGTCATAGCAGTAGGACATGGACTAAGACAGATAAGAAAGGACACATAAGAAACCAGGGGACCAATCCAGAAAGTCCAGTATCAACAATGGGAGGTTCATAAAGAGAATACAGTTGAAACCAAGGGGAAAACAAAATAAAAATGTCTCAAGAATACAGTCAAAACCAAGGGAGAAAATAATATAAAAATGTCTCAAGATTTTCCCATGACTAAAGAACAGAAGCCACTTCAGAAGCATATTGAAATAGGCTCGCATTGTATAGGTGTCTAAGTGTAGGCACATCATATACAAACTTTGAATACTGATGACAAAGAGTCTTTCCTTATAAGCTTCAAGATGAAGAATAAAAACCTGATTATATTCAAATTCATGGAAATAAGAATAGCTTTCAATATCCCCTGAGGACATAGAAAGTCAGAAGCTATGTGGGGCAGTGGCTTTGACACTCAGAAGATAAGTGGCTTGCAGTCCAGAATTTTCAGATCCACAGTATCAGTGATATGACATGTGGGATAAAGGCACTTTTGGACAAGCAGAATCCCTCAGCGTTTCCCTCCTATATATCATCATAGGGCACTATGGGAGGACGTGAGTCCTCCAAACAAGAGAGTAAGACAGAAGCAATGCAAAGGCACCTGGGAGCTAAAACCTTACCATTGGAAGAAAGGGTGGGGGTGGAGGTCAGACATGGGGTGTGGGGTCCCCAGCCCTGACTGGAGCAAATCAGAAGTTTCTGCAGACTCTGAAAGGGTTTAGGGTTAGGTTATGGATGGAAACAAAGTAGGTTGGAAACCTAACAGTTGTGACTTCAGGAAAAATAAATCTAGTGTGGGAGCTGTGAGTCCAGGCTTACACACAATGAATGACGGGGCCGAGAGCAGTGTTGCAGCCTCAGTCATAGCTGAGGTTAGAAGTCAGGAAATGGCTGTTGGTTACACAGGACCGCACGTCCCACTCTCACACCTTACCTGCCGTGTGACAGTCACTGGGCTGGGTTCCATACAGTACATTGTTTCTTCCCCCTGAAAGACAGGTAACTGTAAGTATCTTTAGGATGTGACCTTATTTGGGGCCAGGGTCTTTACAACAGTAATCAACTGTGTAGAACTGAGCCATCTCCCTGGTCCAGAACCCTCCACACTTAGGAGTCACAGGTGTCCTGTGAATGTTCAGCTACAAATGAGTAAAGCCAAGTGTGGGCTTCTGCCAGGGCAAGACTGGCATCGTGAGGGCGCCTGCTGTGGGGTCCTGCTGTGACCTCAGCTGCCAGGGTTGCTGTCCCTGACACTTATCTGAGTGTCTTACCCTGGGGACATCTCCAGTTAGTGTCTGGCTAATGTGGACATGCCGAGGCCTGGTCCAGTGGGAGCTGTAGCCCCACCAGTCAGCAGAAACCTTTCGTATAGAGGGATTCCCAGCAGCACCCCGTACTCATCAGTCTCAACATGTTTCCAGAGGAACCAAACCTGAGATAATTTCACTCAGTGTTAATGACCCAGAATTGCGCTTTCTCTCTCTCTCTCCCTCTCCCTCTCCCTCTCTCTCTCTCTCTCTCTCTCTCTCTCTCACACACACACACACACACACACAGTTGGGGGGAGATTGAGATTGTTTTCATGCTCTTAGTTTCCCAGGAACTTGCTAGAACAGTAATATATGTACGTTGAATTTAAATAGTATTGCCAGATTGCTTTCCAGAACTGATCAGAATTCACGTTTCAGCAGCAATGCATTAGAGAACCCTTTCCCGGACCTTGATGCACAGTACACAGTAACATTTACTTCATTTTCCATCAGTTTGGTGAGCATGAGTGATGTGTTGTTTAATTTGCATCACTGACGAGTTTGAGCATCTCTCTGGTTGTCATTTGGGTTTGCTCCTCTGTGGCTTACTGTGCTAATTGGATTAGGTACAGTGGCGGATAGTAGAAAAACCAAGAAATTGGGTAGAACTTTACTTATGTCTTCTCTCTTAAATAAATAACTAAACAGACAAAGCCAGACATAGACAGGCATGTCAAGATTGGTTTTATGACTCTGCAAACTCATCCGTGACCCACATGACTTCCAGGATCGTGTTTCAGTTTTCCTCGGGGGAATAGATGTAGTACTCAGCCCCTAGGCCCCACGACGGTTGCTAGGCTACCAGATGCAGTAGCCTTGCTCCAGGAAGCCATGGAGAAGCAGCCACAGAGGTCATGCTCTATCTCTAGAAAGAGACTCTGGCTGTGGCTCCGAAGACTTCTGCTGTCACATGTTCATCAGAAATCAACCAAACTATAGTTAGCAGTATACATCGCTACCTTGTCTAGAGCCAGGATGATGGCATGGAGGGGACAACTAGAAACCCTTGCTGCTGTTGCCTTCCCTTTGCATGTAGATATTTGCAGCTTGAACCAAGTGAGGTTGTTGTCTCGCTAGGTCATAGGAGCACCTATTTTATTTGATCCAACCTAGCAGATACATAGTCTTTATGTATGTATCCTTGGCCTTCTGATCCTATACAGAAAATCATGTCCTGCAGGTGCATATGTACCAGACTTGTCTGAGGCCCCTTTGCCTCTCAGAAATCTTAAACTTATATAAATCATCTGCACCCACACGGCTCTTCTGTTACAGCTTTCAGGTGGCCTGGCCCGGTTGGGGGTTGTTCCTCAGACTCCATTGACTATGTCCTAAGATTTGAATTGCATCACTCACTTGTCCTATATGTAAATGTTCCCTTGTCCTTGATCCGATTGTGTATATTGTAGAAACAGAGCCTGGCTTGGCAGCCTTCTACCTGGATGGCCAGTTGTGCCACCGCCCATGGTGAACATTGAAATCGCCATCACAAAAGGATTTACTTGGGAGCCTTGCAGATGATGGGAACTTTCCTCCCTTCCCCCCTCCTCAGACACCCCCCCTCCCTCAGCCCTCCCTCTCTCTCATTCTCTTGATGGCTGGTTGTGTGAGATATCCAGAGAGGAGAGAGAGAGAGAGAGAGAGAGAGAGAGAGAGAGAGAGAGAGAGAAGAGAGGAGAGAGGAGAGAGGAGAGAGGAGAGAGAGAGAGAGAGAGAGAGAGAGAGAGAGAGAGAGAGAGAGAGAGAGAGAGAGAGAGAGAGAGAGAGGAGAGAGAGAGAGAGAGTGTGTGTGATGGGGTGGGGGGTGGGGGGCAATTCCAGAGCCATCCACACCTTACTTCCTGTTAAGTCTGTTTAAAGGCCTGGTCTGGATTCATTGTAAAATAATAGAGGCTGAACTTTGCTGACGCTACTCACCCCAGTGGCTTCTGCACTGCAGTAATTGCGGGGTGGGGTATCCCAAACTTTTCCATGCTCACCAGTTTCCAGGCACAGTGAAGTGTGCCAGCGTGCCCCCCACTACCACCACCATAACAATACCAGACGTGGCACTCTTTTTTTTTTCCTATTTTCTTTTATAATTTATTTTTATTTTATATGTATGAGTGCCTTATCTACACATATGTGTACCGCATACATGCATGGTACCCAAAAAAGCCAGAAGAAGGTGTTAGACCCCCCTGGAACTAAAATTACAGATGGTTGTGAGCTGCCATGTGGGGGTTGGGAGTTATACCCATGTTCCCTGCAAGATTACCAAGTGCTCTTTGTGTTTGGCTTTTGGTTTTTCAAGACAGGGTTTCTCTGTGTAGCCCTGCTGTCCTGAACTCACTTTCTAGACAAGGCTGGCCTCGAACTCGCAGCGATCTGCCTGGCTCTGCCTCCTCTGTGCTGGGATTAAAGGTATGCGCCACCATGCCCAGCACCAAGTGCTCTTAATTGCTGAGCAATCTCTCCATCCCCAAGGGGCAGGGCACTCTCACAGATAGGGCAACTGAGCCACAAGAAGATGGAGTATCTTCCTGAGACTTCTCCCAACTCCCACTCCCCAGTGCAGAGCTTGGCATAGGGACGAGGTCGCCTACTGTCTCCTGGCTATTGTTTGAGCCTGCCATAGGTTCCCAGGAGGGAAGGAACGGAACAGAAGACTGGGGACTCCAGGAGACCTCGTTGGATCCTTCAGTCTGTCACATGGAAAGCCAGAAGGAGAGCAGGCTAAAGCAGTAGCAAGCTGGGGTCAGGCCACCACCTGTATGGTGGCTCCAGACGCCCAGCTGGCGGGCCGTCTCCCTCCCCAGTGAGCCTGCATCCTATTGACTACAGATCTCTGTGGGTCAGTCCTGAAGTGGCCCATCCTGTAAGCACATCACAAAAATAGCTTCCTTCCGGTCTTCCTTCTCAAGGATGTTTGTGGAGCAAAAGGCTGCCTCCTGCTGTGGAACAAGGGCGGGGTGGGGGAGGGTTATTTGCTCTTTGGGAGAACAAAGATGACATCACCCTCTGTGCAAAGCTTGGCAGATGGCTTTCAGCTCCTCTAGGGAGTGGGGCAAATCGTCCATGTGTCTTATCAGCCTGTGGAATATGAGGATGTGACAGGTTGATTTATGTCCCCCTAAAATCTATGTTCTGGTCCTGACCACCTAGGGTCCATATTTGTTGGAAATAAGGTATTTGCAGCTGTAGTTACATTTAGATGAAGTCCTGTTGGGTTAGTGTGGCCCCACAGTCTAATGGCTGGTATAGTAATAAGGACAGACAGGGAATTCTGGGAGATAAAGTGAAGACAGAGGCGCACACTAGAGTGATGGAGCCAGCACAGGTTAAGCTTGCCCACCACCCTGTTACCCAGAAGCTAGGGAGAAGTTAGATTATCTGAGGAGTTGTCCTGTTCTATCTGGAGGTCAGATTTCTGGCCTTCAGGACTTTGGCAGCAAACATTTCTGTTGTGGGAAAACATCCAGAGTTCATGCTGATTTGTCTTAGAGCCTAGGGAAATGGATCAGGGAGCCGTGTGACGCAGGCACACAGTCCCACATTTGCTGTGACGTGAGTGACAAATGCCCTGCGCACTGTAACAAGATCATCCATTTAAAAACAGAAGAGGGTTGAGCTGGGCATGGTGGTACCTCCTTTAATCCCAGCACCTGGGAGGCAAAGGCAGGCAGATCGCTGTAGGTTTGAGGTCAGCCTGGTCTACATTGCAAGTTCCAGGGCAGCCAGGGCTGCCTAGAGACCCTGTCTCCAACAAAAAAACAAGCAAACAACCCAGAAGAGGTTTCCTTTAGGTTAGGGCTAAGGGGCTTCCCAGGTCGACCTGCAGCAGCTTTTCTCCCTGCGTAGCTGATTCTGTAAACCCCACTGCTCTGAGGAGATCGCAGGCAAACTGACAGGATCTGCCTGGGGTCAGTACTCGGTCCTGAGAGGGAATTGCCCGAGCTCCTGCGCCATCAGTCTACAGGTGGCACCCCCTGCACCAGGGACACACATTAACAGAAAGGGGAGCTTTGCCCCTTCCCTTGGGGCCCAGGAATCAGAGACCGCCTGACTGGAAGCACATATATGGTCTGCTCATCTTCTACATGCACCTCTGAAGCCGGTAAGAGGGCCACCCACACTTTGCCTAGCGGACCTGAAGTCTCCTGAGAAACTCTGCCATGTTGCTTTTCTCTGGTGCTGATGACTCTCTTAATCTTTTACCCAAAAGGACAGTTCTCTTCAGTGTCTTTCTTGAATCCCCAGATCCTTACAGATGTTAATGCAAATACTCGCACGCACGCAGGCACACACACACACACACACACACACACACACACACACACAAAAGCAAAGCAAAATAGCAAAAACACAGCTCTCATCCTAAAAGAAAGAAGAGATAGTTTACTGGCTAGCTTTATGTCAATTGACACAAGCTAAAGTCATCTGAGAGCATGGTACCTCAGTTATAAAAATGTCTCCATAAGATCAGGCTGTAGGACCTGGTATGGTGGATCACACCTGTAATCCCAGCACTCAGGAGGCAGAGGTAGGCGGATTGCTGTGAATTTGAGGAGGCCAGCCTGGTCTACAAGGTGAGTTCAGGCCAGCCAAGGTTACACAGAGAAACCCTGTCTTGAAAAAAACCAAACCAAACTAACAAACAAACAAACAAAAACCAAACAACAACAACAAAAAAAAGAAAGAAAGAAAAGAAAAAGAAAAAACAAACAAATAAAAAAATCAGGCTGTAGGCAAGCCTGTAGGACATTTTCTTAATTAGTCATTGATGTGGGCGGGGGAGTGTGCAGCCCATTGAGGGTTCTGGGCTGGTGGTCCTGGGTTCTATGAGAAGCAGGCTGAGCAAGCCGTAGGGAGCAAGTCAGTAAGCAGCACCCCTCCGTGGCCTCTGCATCAGCTCCTGCCTCCAGGTTCCTGCCTGGTTTGGGTTCCTGTACTACTACTCCCTTCAGTGATGAACAGTGATATGGAACTGTGAGTGAAATAAAGCCTTTCCTCCCTGAGTTGATTTTAGTCCCTAGTAACCCTAACTAAGACTTTTATTTTGGAGCCATTTTGAGTGACCATGGCTTAGGAACATGGATTTAAGTTACCCCATATTCTGTGTTCTGATGTGGAAGTTGTTTCCTGAAGTTTTGTTCTTTTACAGAATAAAGTCATAAATCAAGACAAGTTAAAAATACATTGGTGGGTACGTCAGAGAAGGCGGCACAGTGAGATGGGGTGGGGAGCTTTTCTCTAGGCCCAAGATGCTGTCTGATGACATGCTTAACTTTGGGGTTGATGGAAGCTAGTGGTCTGCTGAGTTAATAGATTATAAAGGGTTTTTATCCACTATGGGATGTTAGTTCCCACACAGAGGTGGGCCAGGAATGGCCATTCCAGAAGACTAGAACTAGCCCCAAATAATGTAATTCCAACCTCTCCATAGCACTGCAGTTATGACCAGCCTGTCTCTGCAGACACAGTTGCGGGTCGAGCCCATGATTAGCATGTTTTGTTGCTTTGGACTTGTAGTGAGGCTATGTTGTTTTGGCTGCAGTAATGAAGAAGCAAACACTTCATGGCCAGGAAGCAAAAGAGAGAAAGAGGAAGAGATAGGGGTTCCACAATCCCCTCAAGGACACAGCCCACTGACCTAAGAGACCAACACCTTTAATGCCTTGGGCCTCAGGTGATATACAACAAAACCACAGTAGTCCCCAGAGCTGAATTAAACAGTGTGAACAGGAGTTCAGCCGCATGCTTTGAGTGCTCCAGCACCAGATGTGCTTAAGATCCCATGGGCCTCTTGGAAGTGGTAAAATCTGATGACTATATAACATCCTGGCCACCATGTCCTGGGCTCACGCTTTCTTTCTGACCTCAGCCATATGATGCAAAAGGCTGTGTGTCTAGGGAGCTTTGTGGAGAGACAAGACTCAGACTTTTGTGCCTGTGCTGGATAAAAGGTGCCCAGTCTGTCACCACCTGTCTCAAGAAAGGGAGTAGGCTCTTTAAATGATGAGGTTTGGCGGTGTGGTGTGTGTGTGTGTGTGTGTGTGTGTTTGTGTGTGTGTGTGTGTGTGTGAGATATGAATGCATCCATGGCACATGAGTGGAGGTCGGGATTAGTGGTCATAAATTCATATATTTCTCATGGAAAGTTTTTTATTTTCTTCAGTTATGACAAATAGCTTTATTGGGCATAAGGTCAGTGTTGGCAGTTATCTATTCAGGCCCTTTATGGCTTTTAATGTTTCAGCTGACAAATCCGCTTTTGTTTTGATAGGCCTGTCTTTGTATATTACTTGCTTTCAATATACTTTGTTTCATACATAACTATGATGCAGGGTATGCCTTTTTCCTTCTCATTTTTGTTTCATGTTCTAAATGCCTCCCTCTGGCATCTAGATTGATCTTTCTGTCTGTCTGTCTGTCTGTCTGTCAGTTTTTCAAGACAGGGTCTCTCTGTGTAGCCCTGACTGTCCTGGAGCTCTCTCTGTAGACCAGGCTCACAACGATCCACCTGCATCTGCTTCCCTGAGTGCTGGGATTAAAGGTGTACGCCACTACTGCCTGGCTGATATCTTTTTCTTAACCCCGAGAAATTATGTTATGACTCTTCTGACAATGTTTTATATGCCTATAGGATGGCATGCCCATTAGCCATAGGTTTTGTCTGTTCAAAAATGCCACATGTATCTTGACATTCTCAGTGGTATTCTCTTATTTTTTTTAAAAAATATTTATTTATTATGTATACAGTGCACATTAGATCACATTATAGATGGTTGTGAGCCACCATGTGGTTGCTGGGAGTTGAACTCAGGACCTTTGGAGGAGCAGTCAGTGCTCTTAACCACTGAGCCATCTCTCCAGCTCGGTATTCTCTTATTTTAACATCATCCTTGTTGGGCCATCTTCAAGCTCAGAAACTTTATCTTCTCCTTGGTGCACTCTATTGCCGAGACTTTTCATAGAGCTTTTTACTTGATTCACTGAATATTCATTTCCAGGACTTCAGACTGTGTTTTCTTCAGCATTTCTATCTTCATTTAATTCTTCTTTTAGATAATTCACCACCTTCCTTATTTCATTTAATTGTTTGTGTCTTTGAACACACTAAAGACTATTATTTTGAGTTTTAGGTCTGAAATTTCATCTAATTCACTCTCACTAGATGTTCTTCTTGGAGAGTTAATAATCCCTGTGCTCTCACAGGTTAATAATTTTTGGGAGGAGTTAATATTGTCTTGGAGTGTGTGCATGCATGCTTGTGTGCATATGGGCATGTGTGTGCACACATGTGTGTGTAAGTGTGTGTGCACATGTGCATGTTTTGTAGGTTACTGCATTGAGATTTTATACAGCTGATCTTATTTCATTGCTTTACCTATATTACTATCCATTATATATTTTTTTGCAGTTAAGATATTTGCAGTGTTTAGGTGGGACTCGGATGTGGTAGAGTTGAGTGTGTAGTTCAAAACTTTCTTAGTCTGGGAGATGGAAGTTCCTGGATAGGTTGCATCACTCCTTGAGTAGGATGCTAACTGGGAGAGCAACCACCACTTCTGGGTATGGCTGTTATATTGAACAGTGACCCCTCTGACCTCAAGAACTGCTGGAGGATAAAAAATCAAGGACAGTGCAGAATAGCACCAGATTTTAGTTAATAAGATTAGGAGTGGGAGGGATCTAGGATGAGTAAGGACAAGCATTAAATACTAGGTCGACTTTGAAAAGAAAATCACGGTGGATAAAGTAGTTAGGAGGGACATCTGGGATGCTATTAGGATCAATAGATTTTTAGCTAGAGGAAGTTGTGATTAAGTTTATAAAGGGAGGGAGTAAGGGTGAGACAAAGTAAGAATGAGAGGAGGATCCGAGATCTAGCTGAAGAGCAAAGAGGACATTACAGAAGACAGGTAGCATATATAGACACATAGATGGATGAAGGGACATAAACAACCATCTTGAAAGCCTAGCTGAGTGGTACCCGAGAGGAAGTAAAACCAGCATGAGACCTGTCTTCAGGGGCAGAAATTAAAAAGAAGCCAATACTGAGTCGGCCATTGGTGACGCACGCCTATAATCTCAGCACTCAGGGAGGCAGAGGCAGGCATATGTCTGTGAGTTCGAGGCCAGCCTGGTCTACAGAGTGAGTTCCAGGATAGCCAAGACTACCCAAAGAAACCCTGTCTGGAAAACAAAAACAAAAACAAAACAACAAACAAACCAAAAAACAAAAGAGAAGAAAGAAAAAAGAAAGAAAGAAAGAAAGACAGAAAGAAAAATACTTAAGGAGTGAATTGTCTGCGCTGCTGAGCTCTGTTGAAAGGTGAAGTTCTCAGATCTCTCTAGTTAATGATATGTGTGTGGGGTAGGGGGAGCTAGGATGGGCCATTAACCTCCGTGGGCTCAGTGTTTCTGGGATTCTGCATGGTGGACAGACGAGGGGAGGTTCTAAGTCCTTTCCTCCATGGACCTCTGCACTCCGTCCTTCTGGCCCCTGCAGGCAGGCTCAGGTGTAAGGAGTAGTTTTTCCCCAGCTGGTTCTACTGCTCTCTCCTGGCTAGTTTTATTCCACTGGCCAGCGTGATGCCAACTGGCTTAATTATTTTTGTTTGTTTGTATTTTTGTTTTTTGCTTGTTTGTTTTTTGAGACAGGGTTTCTCTGTAGCCCTGGCTGTCCTAGAACTCCCTCTGTAGCCCAGGCTGGCCTCGAGCTCACAGAGATCCACCTGCCTCTGCCTCCCGAGTGCTGGGACTAAAGGTGTGCACTGCCACTGCCAGGCCTAATTCTTTTCTTAATGTCAAGCAATGCATGCTTAATACACCACGTGCCACACAATCCTAAGACAGCATAGATGTGCAGGCGGTCCTGATGCGTACAGTGTCACTTCCCAGACAGGATGGCATGGCATTTCACTGTGCTGCTCAGGATGGTGTCCAACTTAAAACATAGGAGTTGTTTCCGTCTGCAGTTTCCCATTTAATGGAGACCTCTAGGGTCTCAGGCAACTGCAGCTCAGTGACACCACAGAGAGGAACACTGTGGCGAAAGAACAGGCAAGTTACGAAGACGCGCTTAACTGAGACACACAGTTCAGCAGAGTTTTATTTTAGCAAAGCAAGGCATGCACTCCAGGGGAAGAGCCAAGTGGGCTGTCCCAAGGGGAACAGCAAGCTACTCACTGAGCGCTGTGCTGTGAATGTTAAAGAGCGTATTATGAATATTTATGAGGTAGGCAGCATTTTCATGTAGTTCTTTTACCCTGTAAATCATGTTGGGACCAGATCTCCCTCTTCAGATAATTCTTCTCATGATCTTCGTGACAGTCCACAAAGGTTTGGGGTGTGTGCGCGTGTCGAAACCGTAGCATAGATGATATAATAAATGAAACTAAAGTCCTTTGAGGATGCAGATGTTTTGCGCATGTGTGTACTTGGGTACGGGCAACTGGGAAAGGGTCTGGTGCCTTTGTTTCTGACAAGTGAGAAGAACTTAACTACAGAGCCCATGGTCTTAACCTCAAAGGCGGGTACCTGACCCTAGGAGCCACCGCCTCCGAGATACAGCTGCGGTTTCCTTGGTTACTTCAGCTGTCATTCCTGCCTACCTGCTCTCAGGGCGACCAATAAGGAGACTGCAGGATTACTTCTGGTACCCTGTGTCTGTAGCAGACCTCCAGGCATCAGATAGCTGGCGCCTCTGTGTGAGACCTCTGGAAACACTTGGAAACCTTATGCTCAGGGGAGGCGCCTACGAAGTCTCACCGCTGACATCACCCTTCCATCCACTCTGGCTCGTATTCCTGCTTCCCTCCCAGACAAGCTGTGGCTCTCTTGGGGGCTTACTTGCTTCGTGCGGAGAGAGGTTTGGCAGAGCTGTTAAAAGTGCTGCTTTGGAAGTGGCCACCTCCTATACCTGGGCAGTACTTCCAGTGGAGGGAGGGGGACACCAACCCACCCATAAAATCTTCAACCCCAAATTTACCCTGCCAACAAGGTGTGCAGGGATAAAGATGGAGCAGAGATGGAGGGAACGGCCAAACAATGACCGGCTCAGCTTGAGACCTACCCCATGGAAGAGAGCCAGCCCTTGACACTATTAATGATACTCTGTTATGTTGGCAGAGGGGAGCCTAGCATAGCTGTCCTCTGAGAGGTTTCATCTAGCAGTGGATCCAAACAGATGCAGAGACCCACAGCCAAACATTAGGTGGAGCACAGGGAGTCTTGTGGAAGAGTTGGGGGAAGGATAGAAGGACCTGAAGGGGGCAAGAACGTCTCAAGAAAACCAACAGAGTAAACTAACTGAGGACCATGGGGGCTCACAAAGACTGAGCCACTAACTAAAGAAAGAGCATGCATGGGCAGAGACCTAGGCCCCCTACACATATGTAGCAGATGGGCAGCTTGGTCTTCATGAGGGTCCCCTAGTAAGGGGAGCAGGGTTATCTCTGACATGGACTCTGTTGCCTGCTTTTGGATCACTTTCCCCTAGCTGGGATGCCTGTTGGGCCTCAGTAGAAGAGGATGCATTTAGTACTGATGTGACTTGATGTGTGGGGGTTGGCTGGGGGTGGGGTGGGGTGGGGGTTGTCCCCTTTTCTGAAGAGAAAAGGAAGGGGAAAAGGGGGAAGAGGGTGAGAGGGCAGGACTAAGGGGAGAGGAGAGAGGGGCCTGAGATAAAGATGAAAAGTAAAAACAAACAAACAAACAAACAACAACAAAACAACAACAACAAAACCTGGGGCGGGGAGCAGTCTTCTGTGCAAGTGACTCATTCTGAGGAGAATCTGATACCCTTCTTCACCAACTTACCATGTAGCCAGCTTCCACGTGTGGAAAGCCCTGGGGATGCTTCTAGAAACATGAGGGCTGGAGCTACTCTCTCATGCATCAGAGGATGGAATCTTGGAGAAATTTGTGCACCCCAGTGAAATCCAGTAGCAGCTCTCATACCTGTGGAGGGGCCCTTCGGATTCAGCAGAAACAAACTCCACAAGACCCTCGACTGTGTGGTAGACCCAGAAGCTCTGTCCCCCTGGCAAGCCTAAGAAATGGCTAGTACCACGCCACTGCAAAGACATAGGGTCTGTCCATGGGAAGTTAAAGAAGTGCCCTGACCAGGAGACACATGGTATATTATGAAGTAAAAAAAATGAGGACTGCAAAACTGCACTGGCATGGTATTAACTTGGGGTTTTAAAATTGTATAAGGCAGGCATATTGGCTCATGCCTGGGAGGCAGAGGCAGGAGGATTGCTGCAAGTTGGAGGCTAGTCTGATGTACATACCGAGTTACCAACCAGAGAGTGCAGCATAGTGAGACCCGGTCTTAAAGAACACAAGTGAAAAAGTCGGGGGTTGGGTGGAGAGGTAGCTCAATGTGAAAGGTTCCTGCCGTGCGAGCATGGGGACCTCGGTTTGGATTCCAGGCAATCACGTGAAAAGCCAGGCCTGGTGGAACACACCTGTAACTCAAGAGCGTAGGAGGCAGAGTCATATCCCTGTAGCTTGCTGGTGTCCAGGGTAGCCGAATTGTTAGTTTTAGGTTCTGGAGTCTTTATTTTCAACATACAGGAATTAATGTGGATTGCGCTACAGCAGGAAGCCTTTGCCGGCCACTGGGGCCACTGTGTACACCCTTTGTCCTCAGCCTGGCTGGACCCTGAGGCCCCCCCCCCAACCCCCACTGAGGCATCATTCCCAGCTACCCTCGGGTTATTTCATAGGACACTCTCAACTCTGCCTTGGCCTCTAATTTAGGCCTCATCCATTCTTTGAAGTTACTGTCTTTCCCAAGTACTTGGGCTAGGCAAGAAGAGAGGATGGTCCTAGGCCTCTGGAGGCCACAGTAGCTATAAAGAGGCCCCATGTCCTTGCTCCATGGTGACAAGGGGGTAGATGGGTGGGACTGAGTTCAGACCATGGAGGCTTGAGCCTTCTCAGTATGGAAGGTCCTAGGTGGAGATTCACTAAGGGGATGCACTTGGGGTCTAACAGTTTCATAGAGTTGATATTAATGGGGTTCGGTGTGGGGGGGGGCAATGTTCTGCAGAAGGAATGCTGAGAGAGAGAGGAAACAAAGCTGGTTTGTGTACCAGTCGCACCTAGCGAGGCCTCCTAGACGTAGGCTTTGCTGCGATGGCAAAGATAAATGAGATGAAGACACGAGGTCCCGGGACTAGGTGTGGCTGTCCTTGCTCCAAGCTCCTCCCATCCAAAGGGCCACCCTACGTAGCTGGTTGCCCACCCCTCTCCTTTTAGCCAGAAGGGCAATTCTGCCCCTTTTACCATCACCACTAGCACTCTCTGTACTAATTGGAATCTTCTAGAGAAGCAAAGCCGAGGGTGTACGCATGCGCATGCCACCCCCCACCCCCACAATATAGAAGCTTATTGTAGGGAACTGGTTCATAGAGCCATGAAGGCTGACGACCCTCAGGTCCTGCAGTTCTCTGGCTGGAAACCCAGGAGAAAGAATGAATGCCGTCATTCCTGTTTGAAACTAGCCGACCTGACACCCAGTAAGACCCAATGCTTCCCCTTCACTCCAAAGAGAGAGGAGAAGCCAGTGGTCTTCTTTGCTTCAAACACAGACAAGATGTTGGCGTACTAACTGGAACTCCAAGGGCCCCTGAGTACTGAAAATATCTTGAAGACAAGGTTGGTGGACTCATAATTCCCGGCTTCAAGACTGACTTGCAAAGCCAGAGTGAAAACACACAAGCACAAAACCAAAACAACAAAGAGACAAGCACAGCCCCACAGATCAGCGGGCTGGAGGTGTTCAACCAGAGCCGTCAGTGTGATGGAGGCCGATGGAGATGACGAGGGTGTCAGACTCCCTCAGTGGACGCCCACCACGCACCCCAGAGAAGATCGGCCCACGATGGCTCTAGTTCATCTGTGTTTTTGTTCTCGGGATTCTGGTACTGCTTGGGTCTATGATTTAACAGCTTATCATCAGTTTTTAGAAATTCTCTTCTGTGAACTTCCCATATAACTTCTCCTTTACCTTTTGACTCCTAATTATCAACACAGCTGACACTTTCACAGTGTCCTGGATGCCTCTTATATTCCTTTTATTATTCCCCAAACTTTTAGCATCAGCATACATATATGTGTGTATATAATATATAACACATATAATATATTTACATATTATATATTATATACACATAAATATATACTTTATTGTACAATTATATTATAATTATATTATATATAATATATATTATATAATGTATAATAAAATATAAATATATATTAATAATACTAAATGTTATTATCAACGAACTATTTACTTATTTATCTCCTTTGATTGGTCCCCTAGTTTCCAAATCTCCAGGTGAGTTCAAATTTCTGTTGAATGCATCTATTTGAATTATAATTGTATATTTATATTTTTCTAAGTTGTAGATTTTTTTCAGAATTATTGTGTATATATGTGTGCATGTGTGCATGATTGGGGGGTGGGGTGCACAGCAAATATACCACAGCACATGTGTGGAGGGCAGAGGACAGTTTGTGACATGTGTTTTCTGGTCCCATCTTCTCCTGGGTTTGAGGGATTGACCTCAGATCTTCAATGGCCCTGATTGTTTAAAAATTGGTTTTTTTTCTTACTATATTGCTGTTGTAGCAGAACTATAAAATATATGACTCTAAACTAGCCCACTTCATTTTCTATCTCTATGTTTTAAGGACCTGGGAGGAACTTTTGAGCAGACACAGGGTGCTGTTTTGCTATATGAATCTCACCATTAGCTCTACCTCTCGTTTAGTGAACAGAGTTAAGGCAACCCACGCAATCCCCGCATGCCTTCTCTCTTTTCTCCAGCCGCTGGAATTCTCGCCGAGTGCTGAGAACTAACTGGTCCAGCGACGCAGCGTTGCCTCCCTACTCTTGTTTCCAGGTATTGAACTGCTGCATAGAAACCACTTAGGTTCCTCATCTTCAGTTTCAATTCTGTGACATGTATAATAAAATTGCTATTAAGAAGGCGCGTCCACTCTTTTTTTGTTTTTTGTTTTGTTTTGTTTCTAGTTTTTCGAGACAGGGTCTCTCTGTGTAACCTTGGCTGTCCTGGATTCACTTTGTAGACCAGGCTGGCCTGGAACTCGCAGCGGTCCACCTGCCTCTGCCTCTGCCTCCCTGGGTGCTGGGATTACAGGCGGGCAACACCACTCAGATGCCCATTTTTAACGATACTTCCTCCCACATTCGGTTGGTGGCAACAAGTGTTTGGCTTGGGAGTTGCTCGCCCTCCTTCCACACCCACCCCCATGACACTGTGTACATCTGTTAAAGAGCCCCACTCACCTCCTCCACCCCCCAAACCCAGGGCATTACCCTGCTGGGATCACTTGTATGAGCGACAGGGCTGATGCCTTGCGGTGGTTTGGGTTTTCCAGCCCCTTCCTGGCAAGGCCTGAGTTCAGGGTGCTCCTCTGAGAGGCATGGCACGCCAGGTGGAGCTCAGGTGTTAAACGGACTACAGCGGGATGAGCTGCATGGGAGGCTCCTGACCAGCAGGCGGCGCTGTGGCGTCGCGTGAGCCCAGACTCATCTAGGGCTTCTCACCCAAGATCTAGGAGCCTGTGAGAGCCTGGGCTTTTCTACTCAACACCGATGGTCGAGATTTTCCCATTATCCATAGCTCAGTTTCCTGTAATACAGGATGCAGTTGGGGAGGAAGGGAGGGAGGGAGGGAGGGAGGGAGGGAGGGAAGGAGGGAGAGAGAGAGAGAGAGAGAGAGAGAGAGAGAGAGAGAGAGAGAGAGAGAGAGAGACAGACAGACAGACAGACAGACAGACAGAGACAGAGAGAGACAAAGAGAGAGACAGAGACACAGAGACACAGAGAGAAAGAGATGGAGGGACAGAGAGACAGCAAGAGACAGAGAAACAGAGAGATACACATAGAAAAAGAGACACAGAGGCAGAGAGCGAGACAGAGATGGAGGGACAGATAGAGAGACAGAGACAGGGAAGAACAGAGAGAGACACACACAGAGTCAGAGACACAGGGGGCAGAAAGAAAGAGACAGAGAGACAGAGACAGAGAGAGACAGACAGAGACAGAGAGAGAGAGAGAGAGAGAGAGAGAGAGAGAGAGAGAGGCAGACACAGAGACAGAGAGACAGAGACAGAGGGGGGGGGGAAGGCCCCTGTTTCAGGCGTAAGCCATGCCAGTGAATAAAGAGTGAATAAGGAAAGAAACTCACTTGTTAGCTGGGCCTTGCCCCAGGACTTAAGAGAAGTACAGTTCCACCATTAGGGTCACTAATCCAGGCCAGGTGCTGGGGTTGGGGGGACTTTGAAGCTGCTACCTCAGAGAAACCTTTAGGCTCCAGCTACAAACACCCTTCCCAAAGGGCCTGAAGTCTCCCACTGTAGAAGGCAGGGTGGTGGCCCCAAGACGCCCACATCCTTCTCCCCAGAACTCTTGGGAAAGCTTCTTACATGACAGTGTAGATGCAGTTAAGTGACTTGGGTAAGGCGGGGTTAGTCATGCAGGCCACTGTCCTCCGGGGTCCTTAAAAGCAGAGCAACGCAGGAGAGAAAGGTGTGGTAGTGGAGCGGGACGCCTGCCAGGGGCTTCCATCTGTCCCCCCTCTTAGGGCCTTCCAATCTCAGATGCACACATAGCCGCAGTGGCTGAGAGGGCAGAGGAAGTAAGGGGTTCCAGGACATGGCTGACAGAGCCGGAGGCCAGTGACTGGGAAGACTTCAAAGCCAGGTCCTGTTGCTGTCCTGGCCAAAGAAGGATGATGTGAGTGTGTGTGTGTGTGTGTGTGTGTGTGTGTGTGTGTGTGTGTGTGTGTGTGTGTGCGCATGTGTAAGTTGAGGCAGAGGGAAGAGGGTGTGTCACCAACCCAGAGCAAGTGTGTCCTTCTGTGCCCAATGGCACAGGATGCAAAGTCACATGCTTGCTGGCTTTTGGGTCTGGATGTGACTGTTGGCGCTGTCTCCTTGTAAGTTGTCCAGCTAAGGGGTTTCCAGTCTTGTTGATCTGTTTTGTCATTACTCTAACAATTACTATAGTCCTCCTCCTGCTGCTCTGGCTTTAATTTACTGTCCTCTAGTTCCTTAAGGTATAGAGGTAGGCTACTGATCTGTGATTTGCTTTGTTTTTATTTGAATCTACATGTAACTGATAAAACAAAACATTGTACATATCTGTCTATGAGATGTGAGGCTTCAATATGCAGATACATTGTAAAAATGTCTAAACCAGGACAAACAGATCTCAAGAATCCTTTGATTTTGGAGAAATAGTCAAACTACTACTACTACTATTATGATTTTGTCTAGTATTTTGAAATGTCTACTTATCAATAGTTAACCTAATGTGTAAAAGAATGCCAGTACCTTTTACTCTTAACTATAACTTGGTTCCTATTGGTCAGCTCTACCCTTCCCCTCCTTGGTAAGTGCGTGGGACTCGGATTCTGTGCCTTAGGGCTCCTTTATTTTTCTGCTGGCTTGTCTTGTCCAACTTCACAATGATGCTTTTTTTGTTCTATCTTATTATGTTATGTTATGTTTGTCATTTCATAGAAGCCAGTTCTTTTCTACTGAGAGACAGAAAGGGGGTGGATCTGGATGGGAGAGGAGGTGGGGGAGGAACTGGGGGAAACTGGGAGACTTAGAGGGGGGGAAACTATATTCAGATTATAGTGTATGAGAAAAGAATCTATGTTTAGTAGAAGGGGGGGAGTTTTTTAAAAGTCCACTCATCAGTGGACAGACACTGACTGTGTCCACTCTTGGCTGTTGTGAGTAGGGCTGCAGTGAACACAGGAGCGCAGGTGTCCCCAACATATCGATGCCGTTTCCCCTGTGTATAAACTCTGTAGTGGGATCACCGTGCCATAAAACGGCTCTATTTTTCCCCTTTATTTCTAGTTTTGTCGTTAGCCATTCCTGTTGAAGTGAGGTGATCTCTCAAGGGATTTTAAATAGCACTTTCCCAATGTTTTGATATTGGTCATTTTCATACACCAATGACTTCTTTTGAGTAATATCTTTTTAGATCTACCATGCACTTTAAAATCAGGTAGTTTTAAAAAAAATTTGTTTGTTCACTTTTGGCTTTTGAGCTCCTTACAAGTTGAGAATATTACCCCGGTCTGATGTTTTCTCTGCATATCTTCCTTCTCTGCTGCTGGCTGCCTCTTCACGCTGCCACCTTTCTCTTCTTGGGGCAGAAGCCTTTTAGTTTAGTGTGTGCATTTCTGCTTTTGCTTTTTGCACATTTAGGATCATATCAAGGAGTTGTCACCGCAGCCATGCCCTGAAGCGTTTTCCTTCGAGCGGTTTCATCGTTTCAGGTCTTAGACTTAAGTTCTTAATCCATCTTGAGTTGACTTTTAAAAGAAGATTCATTATTGTTTTTTAGAACTATATGTTTATGTATGGGTGTGCGCACATGATTGCAGGTGCCCAGGGAGAATGTAGATCCCATTAGACCGAGTCACAGATGGTTGTGGCCAGGTGTTGAGTGCTGGGAACTGAGCTTGGGTCTTCTGAAAGGTTAGCATGTTCTCTTAAACACAGAGCCGTCTCTCCAGCCACCACTCCCTGAGCACTGAGCACTGAGCACTGAGCACTGAGCACTGAGCACTGGCATTATAGTTGTTCACAATACACCCAGTGCTGAACCTGCCCTATGAGCCAGTTATTTCTTCTCCAAGTGTCTGGCTATAAGGATTATACATATATATGTATGTTGTAGAGTTGCAAAATTATATATATATATATGCATACATGTATATAGACATAGGAATATATGATGAATATCTATCATCTATCTATATCTTAAGTGTCTGACATTAGGGAAGAGGCAAAGAAATTTAATATGTGTGTATAGTGGATATTACATTAAAAAATTAACAGTTAACTGGCTCTGGAGAAAGACTGCTGTAATACTGAGTGAAAAGGCAAGCTGCAGAGACTGCCTTTAATAACTAATGAGAGAGAGGGGTCTACCATCACTATGCATTTATTGAAGAGACCATCTTCTCTCTACTAGCACTTCTGTCTCTGGTGAAAATCAGTTGGCTGTGAAAATGTAAGTTCACCTTTGAGGCTATTACGTTTCATGGTCCATATACTTATTTTTATTACAAAACCACGCTGTTTTGAAGACTATGGCTTAATATATATTTTGAAGTCAGATTCATTCATTTTGCTCCTGATTGCTTTGGCTCTTAAGGGTTTTTCCAAGGTTCTACACAAATTTACCGTTGTTGGCTCTGTGAAGGACGTCATTGGTGTTTGGAGAGAGGTTGCAGTGGATCTATTGTGTTGGGCAATGTGGGTATCTTAGCAATATTAAATCCACAAACACAGGTCATGTGCTGGCTCATTTTATGTTAACTAGACACAACCTATACTCATCTGAGAGGAGGGAAACTCAGTTGAGAAAATGTCTCCATAAGAACCAGCTGTAGTGGATTTTCTTAATTAGGTCCTTGATGGGGGAGGGCCCAGCCCATTGTGGGTGGTAGGCGGTTCTATGTTCTCTAAGAAAGCAAGCTGAATAAGCCAGTAAGCAGCGTTCCTCTGTGGCCTCCGCATCAGCTCCTGCCTCATGGTTCCTGTCCTGTCCTCACTACTTTTGAGCAATGGATGAACTGTTATATGAAACTGTGAGTGAAATTAACCCTTTCCTCCCCAAGTTGCTTTTGGTCATGGTGTTTCTTGACAGTAATGGAGCCCTAACCAAGAGAGGGTGTTGCTCCATTCTATGCCATCCTGAAACTCTGTCTTCTCTCTGGTTAAATCTACTACAGGATGAGTTGTACCTGTTGTGATTGGCATTGCTCTTTGGGGTTTCTGTTCTGAATACCTTGCTCTTGGCAGACGTGCTGTTTCATTTTGCATGTTGACTTTTTGCCCTGCAACTTAGCTGAATTTATTAGTTCTGATAGATCCTGCTTGAACCTTTGGGAATACACACACACACACACACACACACACACACACACACACACACACACACACACACACACACACAGAGAGAGAGAGACATGATTATGTGCTGTGACTTGTGCAGCTTTAGGGTAGACCTGACTTGGGTGATGAGGGAATGAAGAAAGGCCAGACACACATGAACAAAAAAATCTGGGGTTGGGTGAGTGCTATGCCTTCATGGAGAGGAGCCCGCAGTCTGCAAATTCAACCTTTATTAGATACCACTGATCAAAGAGGTGGGTTATTGTGCACAGCTGGATGATGCGGAGGGGCCAGCTAACCTCAGCAGGAGGCCTCTCTGGAGTGAACCGGTTGAGGGTTGAGGCTGCAGCCATCCAGGGGGAAGCAGCAGTGGGGAGAGCTTCTGCTTTCACTGGTCTTACAGGTGAGTTGTTTGTAAACCCCTCCTCAGATCAGGAGTGGGGAGGCTTGTTGGAAGAAGGGGGAGGCCTGGCGGGCATTGGAGAGATGTAAGGAGAGTGACTATGACAGTGCACTCTATACATGTATGAAATTATCAAAGAATACACTAATTAAAAAATTTAAATCTGGACAGGTGTGCTGGCACTCAGAGGCAGGCGGGTCACTGTGAGTTCGAGGCCAGCCTGGTCTACAAAGAGAATTCCAGGACAACCAGGGGTATTACACAGAGAAACCATGTAATATATGTAATACATGTTCTTGGTATTAGTTCATATTTTCATTTTTATTGTTACAGTGACCAAATGGCCAGTAGAAACAACTTACAAGGGCTAAGAATTATTTTGGCTCGTGGCTCCAGGGGACCTCAGCACCACAAGCAGGGAAGGCTCTGTGACTGGGGGAGGGTGTGGTGGCAGCTCGTTCACACCCTAGTTGTGGATCAGAAGACAGATGTGAGGGGAAGGCGTGAGGGATGACACACCCCAGTGGCCCACTGCCTCTAGCTGGGTTCCATCGGGGATCCAGACAGTGCCCCCGACTTAGGGACTGAATGTTCAAACACAGGGGGGTACGGGGGACTTCTCGGGTTCAAGCCACAGATACTCCTGTAGTTACCTTCGTCTGAATGGAGTTGTTTACTCACAGCTTTGGCTGTACTTGGCAGGAGGAGGAGAAGAGCTCAGGGATTCTGTTAGCCGCCTTCACTTCACTCCTCAGGGTTTCATTTATTCCTAGCGTACTGAATGTTTTAACCATGAACTAGTGTGGTATTTTGTCAAGTACTTCTGAAGCTATTGAGAAAATCCTGTGTTTCCCTCCTTTGATTTATATCTAATTCTATTGACATGTATAATACCACAATATTAATTCTATTCTATTATTCTATTAATGTGTGCTGTGCATCATTATAAACGTCCCAGGTTCTAATAGCAACTTAGGTCCTTCCCTCAGTTTCATGTGATGCTGGTATAGCAACTGTCATGTTCAGCACAGTTTGCATGGTGTGTCTCTTGCTAACATTTACAGTTATGACCCTGATTCTAAAGTGGGTTGTCACATAGATAGCATACAGTGTGGTCATTTATTTAACTTGCTGACAGTTTGTGTCCGTCCCCCCCCCCCTGCCACCGCCTTCCTTCCCCTTCCTCCCTCCCCTATTCCTCTGAAAAGGGGAACCCCACCCCCACCCTAGCTCATCAAGTCACATCAGGACTGAATTTATCCTCTTCCCCTGTTGCCTGGCAAGGCAGTCCTGCCAGGGGGACATGATCGAAAAACAGGCAACAGAGTCCATGTCAGAGATAGCCCCTGCTCCTCTTACTAGTGGACCCACATGAAGCCTGAGCTGGCCATCAGCTCCATCTATGTAGAGCACATAGGTACAGTCCATACATGGTTCATTGGTTGGTGCCTCAGACTCCACAGGCCCCTCTGGGCCCTGGTTAGCTGGCTCTGTTGGTGTTCTTGAGGAGCTCCTGTCCCCTTCAGGTCCTTCTATCCTTCCCCCTACTTTTCCACAAGATTTCCTACGCTTAGCCCAATGTTTGGCTGTGAGTGTTGGCATCTGTTTTGAACCACTGCTGGGTGGAGCCTCTCAGAGGACAACTCCGATAGGCTCCTGTCTGCAAGAGTAGCAGGGTATCGTTAATAGCGTCAGGGGTTGGCTCTCTTGCATGGGGGTAGGACTTGGGTTGGGCCAGGCATTGGTTGGACCTTCCCTCAATCTCTGCTCTATCTGTTCTATCTTTATCCCTGCACGTCTGGGATCAAAACTTTTGTGGGAGCGTTGGCATTCTTTTCTTTCTACTAGGAGTCGTGTCCAGTTACAGGGTGTCCTCTTCGGTCTCCATGTCCCCTGCTACTAGGATTCTCAGCTAGAGTCACCTCATATCCCCCCCACCCCAGTGGCCTAATCTGATTTAGGTCTCCAGCTTGTCACAAAGATGCCCCCAGCCACAGTTTCTCTTTTTCTCTGCAGGCCTTCTGTCCTTCCTCCCCGCTGCCTCTCCCACCCCTACCCCCACCCATGCTCTCCCCAGGTCTGATCTCCACCCTTATTCCTCTCTGTGCTCCCTCTCCTATCTTGTTCCCTCTCTTCAGCCACTACCTCTGTCTATTCTATTTTCCATTCTGAGGAGATTTAAGCATCCTCACTTGGGTCCTTTTTGTTACTTATCTTCTTTGGATCTGTGCATTGTAGTGTGCCTATACTATACTAAATGGCTAAAACCTGCTTATGAGTGAGTACATATCATGTGTGTATTTCTGGTTCTGGGTTACTTACACCAGCAATGAAAGAGTGTTCCCCTTTCTCTACATCCTTGCCAGCATGTGCTGTCACTTGAGGTTTTTGATCTTAGCCATTCTGACAGGTGTAAGATGGAATCTCAGAGTCATTTTGATTTGCATTTCCCTGACGACTAAGGACATTGAACATTTCTTTAAGTGCTTCTCGGCCATTTGAAATTCCTCTATTGAGAATTGTCTGTTTTGCTCTGTGGCCCATTTTTCAATTGGGTTATTTTGTTTGTTGGTGTTTGATTTTTGAGATCTTTATATATTTTGGATATTATCCCTTTGTCAGATGTAGGATTAGTGAAAATCTTTTGCAATCTATAGGCTGCCTTTTCATTTTATTGACAATGCCCTTTGCCTTACAGAAGCTTTTCAGTTTCATGAGGTCTCATTTATTAATTGTTGATCTTAGAACCTGAGCTGCTGGTGTCCTGTTCAGGAAATTGTCTCCTGTGCCAACGAGTTCAAGGCTCTTCCCCACTTTCTCTTCTAATAGGTTTACTGTATCTAATTTTATGCTGAAGTCTTTGATCCACTTGGACATGAGTTTTGTGCAGGGTGATAGATAATGGATCTATTTTCTACATGTAGACATCCAGTTAAACCAGCCCCATTTGTTGAAGATATTGTCTTGTTTGTTTGTTTGTTTGTTTGTTTTTGTTTTTTGAAACAGAGTTTCTCTGTCATCCTGGCTGTCCTGGGCTGGCTTTGTAGCCCAGGCTGGCCTCACACTTACAATGATCCACCTACTTCTGCCTACCAAGTGCTGGGATTAAAGGCGTGCACCACCACACCAGGCTTGAAGATGCTGTCTTTTTTTCCATTGTATGGCATTGGCTCCTTTGTAAAAAAATCAAGTGTCTGTAGATGTGTGGGTTAATTTCTGTGTCTTTAACTAGATTCCATTGATCAACCAGTCTATTTATATGCCAGTACCATGCAGTTTTTATAAACAGTGCTCTGCAGTACAGCTTGAAATCAGAGATGGAGATACCTCTAGAAGTTCTATTATTTTATAGGATTGTTTTAGGTATTCTGAGTTTTCTGTTTTTCCATATGAAGTTTAGAATTGTTATTCCAACATCTGTAAAATATTGGGTTGGTATTTTGATGGAGATTGCATTGAATCTGTAGGTTGCTTTTGTTAAGATGGCCATTTTTACTATGTTAATCCTACCAATCCATGAGCATGAGAGATCTTTCCATCTTCTGATATCTTCTTGAATTTCTTTCTTCAGAGACCTGAAGTTCTTGTCATACAGGTCTTTGACTTGCTTGGTCAGAGTTACACCAAGATAATTTGTATTGTTTGTGGCTATTGTGAAGGGTGTGGTTTCCCTAATTTTTTTTCTCATCTCATTTGTCATTTGCATACAGGAGGGCTACTGATTTTTTAAAAAATTAATCTTGTAGCCAGCCACTTTGCCAAAGGTGTTTATCAGCTGTAGGAGTTCTCTGGTGGAATTTTTGGGGTCCCTTATGTATACTACCATATCATGTATGAATTGCAATACTTTGAATTGTTCCTTTCTGATTTGTATCTCCTGATCCCCTTTTGTTGTCTTATTGCTCTAGCTAGAACCTCTAGCACTATATTGAAAAGATATGGAGAGAGTGGGAAGCCTTGTCTTGTCCCTGATTTTAGTGGGACTGCTTTGAGTTACTTCATTTAATTTGATGCTGGCTATTGGCTTGCTTGATATTGCCTTTATTATGTTTAGGTATGGACCTTGTATCCCTGATCTCTTCAAGACTTTTATCATGAAGGGGTGTTGGATTTTTTTCAAAGGCTTTTTTTTTGCATTTAATGAGATGATCATGTAATTTTTTCTCTCAGTTTGTTTATATGGTGGATTATATTGATGAAATTTTGTATGTTGAACCATTTCTGCATCTGTGGGATGAAGTCTACTTGATCATGGTGGATGATGTATTTGATGTGTTCTTGGATTGGGCTTATAAGTTTTTTATTGAGTATTTTTGCATCATTGTAAATGAATGAAATTGGTCCTAAATTCTCTTTCTTTGTTGAGTCTTTGTGTGGTTTAGGTATCAGCGTGACTGTGGCCTCATAGAATAAGTCTGACAGTGTCCCTTCTGTTTCTATTTTGTGGAATAGTTTGAGGAGTACTGGCATTAACTCTTCTTTGAAAGTCTGGTAGAATTCTGTACTAAAATCATCTTGCCCTATGTGTTTTATATTTTGTTTTTTGTTTTTTGTTTTGCTTGGGAGACTTTTGGTGATTGCTTCAATTTCCTTAGAGGTTATAGGACTGATTAAAGTTTTTACTTGATCTTGATTTAACTTTGGTAGGTGAAATCTATCAAGAAAATTGCCCATTTCCTTTATATTTTCCAATTTTGTGAAATACAGGCATTTGAAATAAGACCTAATGATTCTTTGGATTTCCTCAGTGTCTTTTGTTATGTCCCATTTCATTTTTTATTTTGTTAATTTGAGTACTGTCTCTCTGCATTTTAGTTAGTTTGGCTAGGTGTTGCCTGTTTGTCCCTGGAGCTTGCTGGGCCTTTGGGATCCAGTGAGGTCTCCTCATGACAGCTAGTAGAGGCTAGATCTGCACATCTCTGGAGTCCAGAGTCCTCTTTAGGATGGCAGAGGAAGTCTAGAGGAAATTGAATGGGTGGTGTTTTGGAGTTACCTGTGCAGTAGGTTTCTTGCTGAGAAGACACTGTGTTCCTGGCACTCACATTTGGTTGGGCTCTGCCATCTTGGACTGGGGAACCCTGTATGCTCCTATTGTCCATCTGGTCTTCCCAGGTGCTGGCCCTGGTATCTAGGAACTGCCCTTGGGTAAGTGGGAGGAATCTGGAGTCTGCTTGTTGGCGTGGAGTGGCCATGGAACTGCAGACCTAAGCTCAGGAAAGTGGAAAGCACTGAGTGGGTTCCCTGAGCCCCAGTCTATGTATAACTCTTGGACCTGGAAGACAGGTGGTGGGGGCCTGGAACTGTGCACCCCCAATTCCTGAGATGACCCCTCCCATCTGGGAAATACCAATATTGGTGTTTTGGAATCAGCTGCCAAGTTACTCACTGAATCTTCAGTCTGACCTTCTGCCATTCAGATGCAGTAAACCCTGGATGCCACCATCTTGAAAGTCACCAGGTTGTGCCTTTTAATTGGGCAGTTTAATGCATTTGTATTTAATATGATTGTAGATCGTGTATAGTTTCCATGAATTCTGTTGGCTTTCCACAAATTTTCTATTTTACATCTTTAATATTAACATTTTTGTGTCTTAAGATGTATTTTAATTCCTTATTGTTTCTTTATATGGTTTTAAGTTATATTTTTAGTATTTGCCTTGAAAGTTCTCACTGACATCTTAACAACTTAATGTGTACTACAATCTAATCTGTGACTTAATTTTAATAGAGTATTAAACTCTTGCTCCTATACAGCTCTGCTCCTTTCATCCTTCCTTCATGCTTTAAAAATATTAAGCATTTACTGTATCATCTATAGTCTATGTATTATGAAATAGTTAATTCTTTTTTTTTTTTTTTTTTTTTTTGGTAAAGTGCAGCATGGTAAGTTGTATAGGAGGAACACAGAAGAGTACAATGGTAGCAAAGACAGGGAAATTGTTTTTCCTGGGCAAGGTGACATAAAGAATTTTGATTTGACAATATTTCACAGAAATAGATTTGTCAGCTTTCTTATTGCTGTGGTGGGGGAAGGGTTGCTTATTTCACTCTCTGTTTTAGATAGTGAAGTCAGCAGTCCTTAGCCATGCTGATTCTGGGTCTATAGTGTGGCCATGCACAGGTGTAGGAGAGTTCTGTGTTATGGTGTCCAGGAAGCAGAGAACAGTTGGTTATTTTTGTTGTTGGTCGTGGTTTTTTTGTTTTGTTTTATTTTGTTTTGCTTTGTTTTGAGACAGGGCCTCTCTATGTAGCCCTGGCTATCCTAGAACTTGCTATGTAGACCAGGCTGGCCTCAAAATCACAGAGATCCACTTGCCTTTGCTTTTCCAGTGTTTGGATTAAAGGTGTGCACCACCATGCCCAGTTCAGTTTGTTCTTAAAATAATCTGAAATTAGGTATGTTTGCCCTCACCTCAGAGAAGGTGAAACGGGCAAAGTATACAGCTAAATAACTTCTCTCAGGTACTGCTGCCCCTCAAAGCCACATCTGTTGTCATTGTTAGTAAATGTAGTCACTATGTTACACATCTGATCTTTTCAACTTATTCCTCTTGTCTAAATTTTGTATCCTCTCCACATGCCCATGCCTGCCCACTACTGACTCACTTCCTGGTAGTTTCCTTCTATTCTCTGCTTTTGTGGATTCAATGTTTTAATTATTTGTTTGTTTGCATATGTGTGCAAGTGCACTTCTGTATGTGTGCTTCTGTGTGCACACATGCATGACACATTTCAAGGCTGAATCCTTTTCTTCTGAGGCATGTTTCTCTTGCTGTTTGCGCTGCTGTGCCGTGAGCATCTAGCTGCTTGTCCTGCCTCCCTCCCATCTTGTCAGAAGAGTGCTATGATTACATACACACAGCGTCACATCTGGCTTTTTACACGGTTTCCAGGGACTGAGCTCAGGTTGTCAGGCTTTCAAGGCAACTGCTACTTACTGCCCTTTCAGCCAGTTCCATATCTGTCTTAGTTGGTGTTCTATTGCTGTGAAGAGACGTGACCACCACAGCAACTCTTATAAAAGGAAAACATTTAATTGGGGGCTGGTGTACAGTTTCAGAAGTTCAGTCTGTTGTCACCATGGTGGGGAGTGTAGTGACACGCTGGCAGACATGGTGCTGGAGAAGCAGCTGAGAGTTCTATATCTGGAATGCAAACAGCAGAAAGAGAGACACAGTGGGCTTGGCATGCGCTTTTGAAAACCTCGGTGTCAACCCCTAGTGACACACTTCCTCCACCTAGTCCAGACCTACTCCAAGAAGGCCACATTTCCTAATCCTTTCAAACAGTGCCACTCCCTGGTGACCAAGCCTTCATATCTATGAGCCTATAGGGGACATTCTCATTGAAACCACCACACTGTTATGATACACGAATTAATGCCACACACAGGTGTGTGTATGAGGAAGTGTATTATTGTGAAAAGGGCAAGGAAGAGAGGGACAGAAGATAGAGTCTGAGCGAGCTATGAGCGGGACAAACATACCAAGTGGGAGTGAGACAGAGAACCAGAGACAGAGAATCAGAGGGACAGGCAGAGAGTAGCAGAGAGAATGCAAAAGAGTGCAAGAGAGTGTAAGAGAGAGATGAGGTGGCGGGCTGGTCCTTTTATAGTCTGTCACACACTTGGCAGCCACAAGTGATGACGTCAGAGGTTGCTAGGCAACCTAGAGTCAGGCTAGCGGATCACTTGTGAGCTAACACACACTAACTCTAGCCCATTTTTTATACTCCATATGTAAGAGAGATGACATGGAATTATTCTTTCTGTGGCTGGATTATTTCACTTAGCACAGTGTCCTCCAGGTTCACCCATGTTGTTACAGATGTCTGGATTTCTCTTAAAAGATAGAATCAAATTCCATCATGTCTGGGTCCCACAGAGCATCCCTCACTGTTGGTAGACATACAGGTTGTTTCCACATCTTGGGTCCTGTGGGTAATGCTGCAGTGAGTATGGACTGCAGACATCTGTCAGTCTGACACTCATCTTACGTACATCATGGCAGCCAAATGTTTCACCTTCCGTGAACCCCAGAGTGTTTTTTCCATGAGAGCTGTATTTATAGTTTCACCAACAAGGGCATGGCTTCCCTTTCTTTACCTCCTCATCAACACTTGATATTGTTCCATTCAAAGGAGACTCCAACTTCCCAAACTCCAAAAGGCAGTGTAAATGCACAGAAACGGGCTCAACCTGAGCAATAGGAGGATTTCTGGCAGTTAGATGGAAGCCAGCATTCCTCGGGAACTTGTGAATCTGGTCCCCTCTACAAAAGGAGTCCTTTCCCTTGTCACTGGCAGAAGGGACAAATGGCTACCTGTGCTGTCTTAGTGCACACCAAAGCTCATGATGGCACCCAGGCTCCCTCAGTATCACAAGCACCTGCGACACATGTCAAAGCCCATGCAAGCATCCCAGCCCTTCTCACCTCCTCCCCACGCTGAACTCCTCCAGCGCACGGGCTTCCCTCGCCCCAGCTACTCATTCTCCTTATAGCCTCATTCTGCACCTCCACCCTTGCGACTGCTCCTCCATCCCCTGCTATCCTCCCCTCTCTTACAGATAGATATCCCTGGCCACGCCTAGTGTGGTGGCCATGCTTACTCTACTTTTTTCTCTCCCTGTTGTGGACTCTTCCAGATGTCTAGCCCTCTTGTCTCTCTGTCTCTGTCTCTGTCTCTCCATCATATGTACAATAAAAACCTTCCCTTAACCATATCATGGAACATGTCATCAGTTTATACAGTTCTCTTTCATCCTTTTGATACCAGCCATAGTAACAAGGGCATCACACCGTCTTTTTGATTTGTGCTTCCTTGATGGGAAGAATTTTTTCATATTATTTATTTAAATAATTTAGTTATATTACATCTCAATTGTTATTCCCTCACTTGTATCTTCCCATTCCCTCTCCCTCCCTCTTTCACCCTTTCCCCTCCCCAGGCCTGTTTTTTATGTGTACTTTTGAGAAGGGTGACTACTGCGACCCTTTGCCCATTTAAAAACCAGGTTTTTTTTTTTTTTGTATCAAGCTGAACCCTTTAGTATTTTACATGTACCACACATGTACATTTTACCTGTTCTCTCTCTATTAGGTGTACATCCTATAGACGTGGTCATTTGTTTTCTATCCTGTCCCTTTCATCTTCCCTTTGCCAAGCAGAAGCTTTTGACATTGATATAACTCATTGTTAATTTAAAAAAAACATTTTTTTTGGTTGCCTGTCAGTTTTTTTGATCAGAGCTAAACTTTATTTCTCAGAACAATTCTATAGAACTTTCCCTCATGTTTTAGAATGTTTGTAGTTTTTGGTCTTGCAGTTCAGTGTTTAACTCACTGGGACTGTTTTTGTGAAGCGTGAGATGTGGATTTGATTTCATTTTCCTGCACGCGGCTATCTCGTTTTCTTGGTATCAGTGATAGAAGTCACTGATAGTCTATCACCACTGAGTGTTGTTAGCAAGTCTGTGAAAATCAGCGGTATGTGAATTTATCTCTTGATGTTGTATATTGTTCCATTTGGCTTATCTGTCTGTTTTTGTACCAGTAACATGGTTTGGTTAGGACATGTTTATGTAGTATATTTTGAAGTCTAGACATGTGATGCCTCTAGCTTGATTCACTTTGCTCAAGATTACTCTCCAGTTCTATTTAAGCTTTAGAATTGATTGTTATTTTTCCTGATTCAGTGAGAAATGTCATTGGTGTTAAATATGAAACAAGATGCCAGAGAACAGATATGATATAGAGAGGTAATTATAGAAGCATGAGTGACAGGAAAGGGGGAGGGGCCCCAGAGAGACAGAAACAGAGAGAGAGAGCACACAAGAGCAACAGGGTAAGAGGATGAGAGAGAGAGAGAGAGAGAGAGAGAGAGAGAGAATGAGAGAGAAAGAGAGAGAGAGAGGGGAGGGGGAGAGAGAGAGGAGGGGGAGAGAGGGAGAGAGGGAGAGGGAGAAGGAAGGAGAGCAAAAAGGAGGGAAAGGGAGAGGGATGGAGAGAAAGAGGGAGAGAGAGAGAGAGAGGAGATGGGTCTGTCCTTTTATATCCTGGGCAGGGGCACATACCTGGTGGTGGGTGGCCTGTGATGACATCATAGGTTGCTAGGCAGCTTGGAGGCAGGCTTGTGAAGCTGCTTACATGATAACAATTGGTTTTTTTTTTTTTAAATATGAGCTGCATTGAGTGTATAGATCACTTTAAGTAGTATGGGCATTTTAGACATTTTAGCAATATTCTTCCAAAACATGTACACATAATCCCCCTGACACACACACTCTCTCTCTCTCTCTCTCTCTCTCTCTCTCTCTCTCTCTCTCTCTCTCTGCCTCTGCCTCCCTGAGTGCTGGGATTACAGGCATGCACCACCATATCCAGCCACATAATATCTTTTATTCATTTGTACCTTCCTCAATTTCTTTCATTTATGTTTTAGTTTTGAGTGTACAGATGTTTCTCCTTCTTGGCTAAATTTATTCCAAAGTATTTGATCTTCTAATTGTTATATCTTTGTTCTTATTGTCACAAATTCATATCTCTACAGTATATGACCACAAATAGACTTATAATTAAAGTATTGTGAAGTAACCTTTAAAATAAAATAAGAGGGAGACACAATCTTATAGCAAACTTCCTGTTCCTATGACTCTCACTAGATCAGGATTAATGGCGGCAACTTGGAAATAAAAGAAAGCAGACAGGCGTCTGCAGGAGCTGAGTCAGTCCTTTAAGCAGAACTGAAGGCCACGGTCTCTGCAGAAGTGGAGGCTGTGTATGCATGGTGTGGGGTCCTAGGGATTAGAGTGGGGAGAAGGGGGAACTTTGGGGATGAACAAGTTCATCTGCAGCCCAGCTCCTCTGCAGTCTGGAAGTGGTAGGTGCCAGCTGCTGTGGTGTGTGGTTCTCCTTATCAGAACCTTCCATAGGTGTGTTCAGTCAATTCTCCTGTCAGAGTTTTTCAGTCCACCTGAGGCTCATAGGACGTTAACCCTTCACTTACCATCTTTCCACTCCCCACTTCTGCAACGTTCCCTGAGCCTTAGGTGCAGAAGTTGTGCTATAGATTTATCCACTGGGACTGGGTGCTACAATTCTGTTTTGATCAGTTGTAGCTTTCTGTAATGGCCTATCTGTTGCCAAGAGAAACTTCTATGATGAAGGCTGAGAATGACACTTATCTGTGGACATAATGACAGATATTTAGAATGTAGTTAGGGATTATGCTGGCTTAGTAAAACAGTGATTGTAGGTTCTTCCCCATGATGCATGACTTCACTAGCCTTGGGTAGTTGGCTAAGTGTCTAGCACCAACCACGATTTCCCTCTTCTTGAGAGGGCCTAAGTCCAATTAGAGAGCTATTGGTTGCCACCCAGGGATGTGTGCCGCTATTGCACCCTTACAGTTCATCTTGCCGTGTTGTGCCCCATAGGCATCACAGCTGGATAGGAGTGTTGGTTGCTCGCCTTAGAAAGCTTTCATGGCGGCTTCTCATATCATGAAAGCTAGTTCTCAGGGAGGAGGCTTTCAGGTCAGCTCCAGATCAGGACTTCTGGATCCTGACTGAATTATACTTCAGTCCTTTCAATGATAGGGACTTACTTTCAACCTCTGGGGAAATGGAGGCCAATAGAAATTGGCTGTAATATTTTGACAGTTTTTCTTGGACAACACTGACCAATAACTCAAAAGAAGGCTTATTGTGATTGGTATTGTGTGTTTTTTTGTTCAGTGGTCTTTGGCTTTTGGAGGGAACATTGTCAGCACAGATAAAAATTTTATTTAAATAATATATGTATATTTATATACACACTTTTTAAGGTAGATAGTTAATAGCCCAGTTCCTTATGAATTTTCCAGACATCCTTACTGTTGTTTTTATCTCTTTCTGTTCTTCTATATTTATCTCCCTTTCGCTCCCTAACAAGAGCCCTGCTTCCTATTTTCCTCATCAGATCACGTGTACCTTGCCATTCTCCTTTCTATTGGTCCTTTACCCCAGTCTTAGTTAGGGTTTCTATTGCTGTGACAAAACACCATGACAAAAAGGCAAGTTGGAGACAAAAGGGTTTATTAAGCTTACACTTCCACAGCACGGTTCATCTTTGAAGGAAGTCAGGACAGGAACTCAAACAAGGCAGGATCCTGGAGGCAGGAGCTGATGCAGAGGCCATGGAGGCGTGCATCTTACTGGCTTGCTTCCCATGGCTTGCTCAGTCTGCTTTCTTATAGAAGAACCTAGAACCAGCAGCTCAGTGAAGGAACCACCCACACTGGCTGAACTCTTCCCCATCAATGGCTAATTAAGAAAATGCTTTCCATCTGGATGTTGATAGTTTATATGTCAAGTTGACAGAAGACTAGCCAGCACACCCCCATCCCTGAGTAACTGTCCCCCTTTTACCTTCCTTGTTTCGGCAGTTACTCCAGACTATGTACTCACAGCTGAAGATTTGGAGCTAGGAGCCTGCCAATGAGAGACCATGTGGCATTTGCTTTTCTGGGTCTAGGTTACTTCACTCAATATGGCCTTTTCTAGTTCTGTCCATTTATCTGCAAAATCCGTGATTTAATTTTCCCTTTACCGTATCTGTGCCCCAGTTTCCGAAATAATGACTCTGAGACTTTATTATTGATGAGTAAATGCCTAGGCCATCAGCTTTGCCTCATTCCCTGACTTGTATCAACCATTTATTCTATCCTATGTGTGCATCATGGCTTGTTACCTCTCCTCAGATCCAGGAATCCGTCTTCCTCAGCATCTGGGAAGAATCCCTCTGGCTCTATCCCAGAGCTCATCTCTCTCTGATGGAACTCCCACCTCCCGTTTTCTGCCTCAGCTAACAGGGCAACAGCTTTTTATTGACAGGTGATGCTTCCATATAGCACACAAGAGATTCTCTCGTCACTTAACAGCGGAATAGTGTTCCAAAGTGTCTTAGTTCTCCTGGGGAAGAGCAGGGAAGAGTTGGTATCCAATACCAAATGGTCATCCCTGAAAACATACATACAAATAACATTATATAGACTGAGAAGGTTATCTTTATATATTTGGGAACACACACACACACACACACACACACACACACACACACACACACACAATGACTTTGGATGAGAGCAATGCAGGCATAGTAGAAAGAGGAAATGGAAAGGGAAAATTAAGTAATTATATATAGTCTCAAAAATATATATAAAAAATGTAAAACCAAATGAGAAGGGAAGTGCATGAGAAACCCCAAGATCCTTCACATCCCCTCAGTGGTCACCAGCACTGATTGTTTCTTTTCTTATCCTTTTTTGGTTTTTCAAGACGGGGTTTCTCTGTGTAGTCCTGGCTGTCCTGGGCTTGCTTTGTAGACTGGGCTGGCCTGGAACTCACAGAGATCCTCCTGCCTCCGCCTTCAAGAGTGCTGGGATTACGCGTGTGTGCCACCTGCCTGGCTATGCTGATAACTTCTTTGTGTCGATTCACAGTTCTTTTTTTTTTTTCCTACCCTGCTCCTGTGTTTTTCTTCCCATGGCTCCTCAGTGTCTTTATTCTCCATGGTTTTGAATGCTCTCTCACTCCCTTTTAAGAGTGTCACTTCCACTGGGAGTGATGGCAAAACTCTTTTGATCCCAGCACAGGAGAGGCAGAGGCCGGGGAAATCTCTGTGAATTCAAGGCCAGCCTGGTCTACAGAGTTCAGGCACCCAGGGCTACACAGAGAACCCTGTCTTGAAAAAAACAAAACAAAATGTCACTCCACCCTGCACAACCACTGGCTTTAGCCACCCCCCCCGAGGTTCCTGGTCACAGGTCACTATTTCCCTAAAACGTCATAGAAAGATGGCCCGTGTGAAGGCATATGGCATGAAAAGCATCACACTTCTCCTCTTATCTCCAGGAAGCTGAAGCAGTAATTTCTACAATGTCTATTCATCTCTAGCCAATTGCACATAACTATTAATCATAAAATACAGCTCTCGTCCCCTGAGCAGACATTGGTCTCCAATCGGGGGGCTGTAAATCGCAAGGTAGACTGAGTAATGGGCTTCTGGTAGGTGCAGACCACCAAGGCTAGCCATTAACACCCCACCATCCAGGGCCATTGTTAAGGACTCATCAATTGCGAATTAGAATTTTGAGCCACACGTAACTTTTTGTGGCGCGGTGTCACCATTAATCATGTTCTATAACACTGAGAAAAGACAGAAGTGAGCCAAAGGTTGAAGGTTTAAGGTTTCTCAGAACCAAGCTTGCATTAATGATATTCACGAGTAGATGATGTATTGTGGTAACCAGTCTTTGGTACTAGTCCAACTCCATGGGTGATCCCAGGGGCTGGAATAGCTGTCCAGATGCCGAACTTGCTGGAAAACGGTGCTTAGCATTCAGTGAGAGTCTGGGGAGAAGTCATGGACGGCACATCTTATGTTTTAAAAGCTCTAAATAGAGACCAAATGAGAAGTAGAGGTCTAAGATTTCCACATAAAATCCAAAAGTTGCTTTAGGCTGAGGAGAGAGCCCCCGTTTCTGAGCAGTTTGGGACTTCCTTAAGGGGCTGTGGTCCTGGAAGCTGGCTGAAGAAGGATAGTCAATTCTGGAGGCCGGGACGCACAGCAAACTTGGAGCTGCAGAGACTTCTGACTGACAGAGGTGCTCTAACACCACGGCATCCCGGGACAAGCGACACAGCAGCGGCTGTCATCTCATTGGACTTGCCTTGTACCAGGCACTGTGCTAGGGTTTTTACAGTCGCTAACATAATGCAGTTGAAGTTTTCAGAGCAGCCTTTCATGGTAGGGTGTGCCACCCGTATTCTACATGAAAGCTGTGCCCTAGGTACATGCAGCATGAAAGACACCAGCCTCAGTGTCAAGGTTGCCCACAGAGTGAGTTCTTGCTGCCTTCTCATGGTTGCCATGAAGGCACTCAGGGAGTCTGGCTCCTCCCATGCTCCCAGATGAAAACTTCGGCCCCAAGAATTTTCTGGTCTCTCCTAGATAGTAAAAATAGTCCTCCAGCTACTTTGTCAAGTCAATTTAAGTTGCAAAATATGGTCCCTATTTGGTAATAAAAATACCTAGTTACATGTCACAATCCGATTCTGAATTTCACTTAAAGTTGATTCAGCTCCACAGGACTCGGGCAGGAAACCTACCCACAGGAAGTGTTGATGATAGACGGCTTGAGGATTTCCCCTTGGGACTCTTCTTCCATCAACTTGGAAAAAGTATAGATGAATAGAAACAAGGAAAACTTCTACCCAAGTGCAGTGACACCCATCTCCACGCCTCCTTACCTGCAGACTCGGTCAGCCATGGACGAAAGATATTTGGAACAACAGCAATGCCTCTGGACTGAAAATGTGCAAACTGTTTTCTTGTCATCAGTCCCCAAACTACACAGAACAACATTTTCAGAGCATTTACATTGTACTGGGTATTAGAAGTCATCTGGAAAAGATTGAAAGTCAGAGGAGGGTAGCCATGGAGTCTGTGCAAATACTATGCCATTTTATATACGGGGCTTAAGCATTTGAACCGTGGGATTCTTGGATCCAGGCCCCATGGATTCTGAGGGGTATCTTGCAGTGTTGTGTGGCCATCAAGTATATGCATTCTGTGAACCTTAAAGGTTTTTAAGGTCGACTTTGCTTCTAGAGAACTTTCATAGGTTATCTGGTAACCTGGACCTGTATCTCCATCATCTACAGGACATTTTAACCTATAGGGCTATATAGGAAATATGTTCCCCTCTCATGTAATGATGTATCTCCTCAGTGCCTTGGATGCTGGTTGGCCACAGCTGGCAGGCCCTGGTCATGTACCCATACCACAAAGTCCTATTGAACAGACAGCAGGTCACTCTACACTGGTGCTCTCTTATATGTGGCCCACTCCTGTTATGTCCTGATACACTCTAGAAATGCAGGCTTTTCCTGGTGGGGGTGGCTTTTCTTTTGCTGTGCTATCAAAGTAGCCAAGTCTGCCTACCGTGACTGACTGACTCGCATCTCCCTCAGAGTCGTGTGTTGAAACCCTAATCTTCCATGTGTGTCTGGAAGTAAGACCCTATATGGATGTAATAAACAGTCACAAGGTGAGGCCCTAGTCCTAGGGGATTAGGGTACTTATGAAAAGTGACAGCAGAGCTCCCTCCCTCAGAAGAAAGAACATGTCAGGACGGAAGAGCCACATGGAAGTCAGAAAGGACCTGAGCTAGAAACCAAACCGGAGCCAGGCACGGTGGCGCACGCCTGTAAGGCCAGCACTCTTGGAGGCAGAGGCAGGATCTCTGTGAGTTCAACGCTAGCCTGGTCTACAAAGTGAGTCCGGGACATCCAAGGCTACACAGAGAAACCCTGTCTTAAAACAAAACAAAACAAGCCAAATCCAGCCAGATTTTGCCGTGGACCTCCAGCCTTCAGAACAGTGACACAGTCGCTCACGCCACCCATTCAGTTACTTTTTGTTATGGCATCTAGAGCTGACTGAGACGTTAGCCCATTTGAGAACCTTCTCTATTCTCAGGTGTGTGCTCAGGACCAGTTCATGGTGCTTCCGAACTTCTGGGCACATGCAGCCTTTCTTTCCTAGGTCTAAGAGGAACGGAAAGCACCTGATCTCAGCCCCACTAATATTGGCATTCCTCAGCTCTTTCCAAAGGAGCCCTCCTCTAACCCCCTCATCGCCAGAGCCGACCCCTCTTAGATCCATATGGTAGGAGAAGAGTTTTGGTCTGAGCATGTGGACTTGGCAACCTGGAAAGGTAGCATCCCAGCCATGGGATAGGTGCCATCTTGATGTGACCCCAAGCTTCCATTTTCACATCACTTGTTGCGCAGCTGACAGAAGATAGACCCACGTCTGGAATTCAGTCTCTCTGGCTATGACTAATGGTCTTCCCGAACTACACCGCATAGACCCTCTGTGGCACAACACTGGCAGACTGTCAGCTCATGCGTGTTTGGCAGTGTGTTCCCTGGTGTTCAGGCTCATTCTTGTAGAAGTTACCACAGAGCTGGGAACCCGGAGAGTGCCTGCCATCTTGTGAGGCAGGAGAATGGGGTAAGGTGTGAGGTTCTGGGGGAGACTGAACAAAGGCCAAAGTTAACATGAAAAGGACAAGTTGGCAAAGAAAACAACTTGAGTCCTTCCAGCCAAGGGCAGCTCCTCAATTCTCTTTGGAATGGCTCTGAGACACTCTGTAGCATGTGAGGGCGACCTGGGGGCTCATTCTAATACTAAAATGCTAATATGACTCATGTTGCATGACACTGTATGTACAATGACATGTGAGTGAACATATGCACAGAAGCCCATGCCATGTAGGTGAGAACATAAAGGTAGACCTTTTATACAGCAGGGCCCTTTGAGCTGCTGCTAAACAACCTTTGCTCTGGTCACGTCCTCCTCAGAAGTGGATCTTAAACTGCCACTGCTGCTGCTGTCACTGCACGTCTCTGACATTTCCTTGTTCTGGACACAAGATTCTAGAACCCTTCTTTTTTGAGGGGCCCCCCAAGCCCTGATACCCATGGGTAGTAAGAGCTCAATAAATACTGAAATGGTTGAGCGGGACAGAGAGGCCTGCTTTCTAGTGCCAGGAAGAGAAACTGTGACTTGCAGAAAGATGCTGAGGCCTTAAGGTAAGAAGGTCCACTTGGTGAGGGAAACCTCATGCCTGTGGCTGGG
Organism: Acomys minous; assembly: GCF_964271855.1. NCBI lineage: Eukaryota > Metazoa > Chordata > Mammalia > Rodentia > Muridae > Acomys > Acomys minous. Next base: position 103,206,489 of record NC_140484.1, on the reverse strand, counting down.
AAATGCTACCACCCAATGTTCCCCAGGAGGAAGGCCAGGCCCACTGCCAGATCTGACTTCTATGTCCTCTCTGCCTACTCTCAGGCATGCGTGATCCATCTCTTTTTCCCTTCTGGGGCTCATCCCATTTGCTCCCCAAGGTAGCAATCGCTAGAAATAGCCACAGGGCTGTGAGTAAGCTCCGGTCCCCAGAGAGGGCCGGCATCTCCAACGTCCTAGGAGAAAAGACCTATCTTAGGATTCAGAGAGAGAGAGAGGTGTAGCCTATGATTTGGTAGTCAGCCTTAGGCCTCGGCTGAAGCAAGAGGCAACCAATCAGAGAGAGGCACAGTTCAGGCAGTGGGCTGAGGGTCACTGCCGCTTTAGCATCACCCCTGATGTGCCGTGTGACCTTGGCAAGCCTCTTGATTCTCTAAACAAGCCTGGTGGGGGAGTTTGCTGGCTAATGCTTTGCATATGTACGCTGCAAGGAATAAATGAGACAGGCTCCAGGAAGCATATTTTGTATTTTGTCCTTGGGGCACAAACAGTACAAGCTATTTATTTTAAAAGCAAGGCTTAACCGGCTCATCCAGCTTAGCCCTAAAACACCCCTGGCTCCCTTGGCTGTGGTCTCTGCAGGAGCAGCAAAGTCTAACTAGGTGTCCTTTTGTGCCTGGAGCTAGCCTTCTCCCAGGCAGAATGCTGTTGGTCTGTCATCTGGGGTCCTAGTGTTTGCAAGTAGTGGCCTCTTGAACACATTCATTCGTTCAGGAACTCTTGTGGAGCCGTGTGTTTGCACCAGGCCTTATGGAGAGGCCTTGGGTCCATAGGAGGCACAGGATCTCTGCATTAGCAGTTTCCACATGTGATCTCCTACAATGCGGCACTCATGTGCCAGCAGCTCCCCTGCAAGCTCTGTCCTTTATGCCTGATGGCCTTTCCTCTCCTCTGCTGGCCCATCCTTACTTCCTCAAGTTCCCGTATGTAAGATTTTCATGGGCTCCGTGATGCAGAGTGAATGGCAGGGCTTCTGCCCTGTGGCCCTGAGAGATGACATGAGGACAGACCCCCCACCTCCACCCCCACCCCCACCCCCAACCCCTACCCCCAACCCCACCCGCACCCCCACCCCCATGCCTTCCACACCCTCTTCAGCATTCCTTGCTGATTGGGGGTGTACTCACTCTGTACAGTGATGGATGCTTTCAGGTCATTCAGGGAGATTAATTACTCAAAGCTCCATAGGATCTCATTTTTAGGTGGTTTCACCCCCCACATCAGCCTCCGGTCTCAAATCCTGCAAGCCAGCCTTCTTTCAGGTCCTCCCGGAAGGCGACTGGGGTCCTGATAAGTAATATGTCCTGGGGCCTTACACAAATCTGGGCCCAGGGTGGAGAGACAGAGGGGCCGAAGCCCTCAGGAAGTGGACGTGACAGTGAGACAAGAGGAATAAATATTTTGGTGTTTGATTTATTAGTGTTTTCTCTCTCAGAGGAGAGCCAGGAAAAATCAGGCTCATTTTTTAACGGGGGAGGAAGCATGGGCCACAGAAGGGTGGTGCTGCATGTGGAAGGGTGTGAGCTGGCCACTGACCACTTGCTCGGACACAGCCTAGCGGTCCATCTGTTCCTCTCTGTGGGGGGAAAACAAACAGGCTCGGACATCTGCCTGCGGCCCTGACTTGAGTCCTTCGGGGGGTCTTGAACACATCCTGCCTTGCCTGTTGTTTTAGACTAGTGCAGTAGCAGGAAAGTTGAGGCAGGACAGGAGACAACTGCCACAGAGAGGACAGGGTGTTACAGTCTCCATGCAGGAAACTTTCCTGGGGGTGCTATGTGTGGAAACACCAGGCTCCATCAAGAGTCAGAGGGGATGGGAGAGCAGGGCAGGCAAGGGGCCGAGTTGTGGTTCCCAGGACACGGGGGAGAGCTGGTTGAGTGGGTGTGGGGTCTCTCCTGGCTGACTTGTACCTGCTGTCGGGGTGATGGGGGCAGATGGACAATGGCCTGGTAAGGAGGAGGAGGAGGTCTGGGGTAGAGACTGTAGAAAGGCTGGTTTGCATTGGAAGACTAGATTGTTCTCTAGCCTAGCACTTGTTGGCCCTGAGAGGGGCAGCAAGGCCTCAGACAACAGAAGATGGAAAGGCACACTTAACAGATTGCTTTACCCAGGTATAAGGCTCTGTGCTGGGCTCCGCCGCCTTCTTCCTTGTTGGCCTGTGTGGATACGCACTGCCATCGTGTCCCTACTCAGCAGCTTGGGATAGTTGCACAGAAGACTGGTGATGCTGCAAAGGATTCATGATGGTGTTCAAAGACACCAGGGGTGGGGTCGGGGGAGTGGGGGTGGGTGGGAGGGTGAGAGGTGAGGGAGTGGGGGGAGACAACAGATTTTTCTCTGCTTGGAATGAATGTAGTCTTCTGAAAGATCCACTCGTATGGGAGTAAAAACGATGGCATGTGATTCTTTGGCCCACCGTAGCTGAAAGTACTGCATCGGAAGTTACCTGAGGGCTTTTGTTAGACACTGATGTAACATGGCAGGGAGTGACCCCAACATAAGGCTGGGCAGAGAGGCACTATTACACAAGCCGAAGGCGAGGGAGCCAAACAAACAATAAACCAAATCTGCAACAGGGCCAAGGCTTGCTGGTCTTAACTGTCTTCCATTCTAACACCTCCCAAAGACCAGAAGTCTTTGGACACTGAAGCCATTGGAATCTGCAAGGAGCAGAAGTGCTCTCAGTAGCAGCGCTGGTGGCAGGCTGCAGCATTGCCCAAGAGCCAGAGCAAAGAGGCACAGATAGCCTGAAGTGCCTTGGGTCCTTACGCTGGCAGAGGTGAGCAGCAACCCACCCAAAAAGCAGTGAGACCAGTGCTCTCTGCTTCCTAAACAGAAGAGCTCATATTGTCACAGGTGAAAGGTGCTAGCTGCCTGTTCCTGGACACATGCCTCTCTCACTTACTCAGCCAGTCCACCAGGGAGCTGAGAGAGATCAGAAAGAGCCCACTGCCTCAGGGACTGGGCTGGTCACTTTCTATTGCTATAATGAAGTCTCCAAGACTGAGTATTTAAGGAAATCAGTACTAAAACTCACAGGTTTGAGGAGTCAAGAGCATGATACCAGTATTGGCTTAGCTCTATTTAGGTTCTCCTAGGCTGTGCTCTATGGTTGGTGGTGTCATGGCAGGAATACATATGAGGGAAAGAAACCGCAGGATGAGACAGAGAACAAGGAAGGAGGGGTTTCTTCTAATATCCCTTTCTTGAGGGAACTAATTGGGGACCTATGAGAACTACACCAGTCCCTCTGAGACCGGGCGCTCCCATGATCCTAAGTTCCTCTCAGCTCCTCCTCTTCCTAGTCTGCCCCTTCCCAGCAACATCACACTGAAGATCGGGGTTCCCGTTCGCGATCGTTTGGGGGATGCCCTGGAGTACATTTAAGCCGTATCAGGAGAAGATGGGCTGGCCACCATGAACTGAATGCAATATGAGGTGTAGCGCCTGAGAAATGAGCCTGTCTCTCGGGACACTGTGGAAGGTGTGGAGGAGGGCTGTGAAAGGCCATCTTGTGTGCGAGTCATAATCATGACAATCATGATCCCACCAAGAGCTGCAGTTGGCTGCCCTGGCACTACACTAGACTACCAATAGACACTGGTGGGTCAGAGAGGGGATCATGGGGGCCCTGCCCCTCCTTCCTGAACTGTTGGCTACTGATGGATTCTGGGGGAGGGGCAGCCATTGTCTTGTGAGCCCACGGGCTTCTAGTGGATAGCTCCGAACCCAGGGCCATGTAAGCAGCTCCAATTCAGGGGGTCAGGAAATAAAACAAGATGGAAATGAGAAAGGACCTGTGGGGAGGAGGATGAGGATGGGGGTCATACTAATCGGAATACATCATACCCATGCGTAAAACGGTCAAGAACGAACTCAATAAAAGAAGCCTGTCACTTTTTAGGGCTTCTAAAGGAGGAAGTTACCACACCAAAGTAGGTTCGTGGGATGACTGTAGGTGAGGCAGGAGAAGCAGGGATGGCCTCTCAGCATTTTAAAGATGTTTCTCTATCTCCTTTCTCCATCTCCCTGTGTACCCCTGTGTGTTTCTGGGTGGGGTGGGGGAAAACTGTCTTTCCTCAGCAACACTAATGTTCTCTTTGTTCTTGATCTCTGAAGTTCCACCATGATGTGTAGCATATGGATTTACTTTTATTTATTATTTTTACTATGGCAGTATGCTCCTCTATCTGTTTGTGCTTCAATAGAACTGCAGTCTAAAAAAAAAAAATAGTACATGGAAATTTCTAGAAACAAGCACTTTGTAAGTGCCAACCTGTGCTCTGTTTTAAGTAGCTCAGTACAGCCTCCACACTATACCACTCTGTCTTGCTTAGGATGTGAATTACCATCCCATTGTCGGCTGTATCCGTACTGTATATGCTACCTGCCAGTTAATGGCCATCCCGGTTATTAGATTGACTGTGGTTTGTTAATGTGTTAATGTGTGTTGAGGTTTCCTTTGTTTTATTTACCAGCCCCCTAAACAAAGCCATAGTAGTGTTAGTAATCCAGATATGCCGAAGACGAACCAAATATTCTCAACTGTGGGAAAAAAATTATATGCTAAGGTTGATAGAATATTATCATTGTATTATATTTTTATTGTTATTTGCTTACTGTGTCTAATTTAAAATTAAGCTTAATCACAGATCAGAGTATGCAAGAATGGGGCACAGTTTGAATGGGACACAGTACTACACGCAGCTTCTGACGTCCCCCTGGGAGGATTGGAAGTATCCCCCTCTTCCCAGGAGCTGCTGTGTCTGGAGTACCTTTCCCCTAAGGACTCTTGTTATTGTCTCTGTGAACATCCTCAGCCGCTGTGTCTTTAAGCACAAATCCTTTGCCGTCCCCTTTATTCTGGTCTCTGAAGTGACTGTTAGAAGTTGACGACTTTCAACATATCTTTGCTCTTTCTTATCTGTTCTTTCGTTTTTTAAAAACTCATCTGTCACTTTGTACCGTCCTCTGGGAAGAGCACTTCAGTATTCTCAATTCATGACTCCTCTGTTTGATTTTTTTTTTTTTAGCCCCAGATTTCCTCTGCTGTTTTGACTTTTGCATTTTACTAACTTTGCTTGTCAACTCTGACTTTTCCCGTTGGATCTTTTTCTTATCTCCTTGATCTTTCCCATGATTTCTTGTTCTTTCAAAAAAATGTGTCTTACCATTAATCTCTTTGAACACCCCAAAATAGCCACATGAAAGTCAAGCCCACATGTGCACCCAGCTATGCGCAGACAGGTTGTCTATCTGTCCTGACCTCTAGATAGATCTTCAGAGAAAAACCAGGCAGGCTCTTCGGTGCACCTGGCTGTCACTATGTCTGTGAATCACAGACAGTGTCACTATGTGGCCGGTGCAATGTCAGAGATACAGAGTTCATCTCAGGGCATTTGTGAAGGAGGCCGTCAAACTTGGAGAAATTGGCTTTGGCGCGTTTGATCAGAAGGGCAGCAGATCTGATTTCTCCGTGGGCAGAGGCTTGTTTATCCTGAGATCAGAGCCAGCAGCCCTATTAGTTTTGAACAGACTTAAATATATTTTTCCACATTTGGGCAGAGCCTCTTACTTGCCAGGAGAAGGGCACAATAAACATATTGTTATGACTGTCCCAGGGTGGGGGCTGGGCATTATTCATCTTTTGTCCCTCCACCCTGCATCTATTACGTTGCTCAATAAAAGTTCGTTGATTTACATTGTAAAAGTGGATAGTTAAAAATATGAGTCATGATGGCAATAAATTTTATATACCATAACTTATATCTTCACATGGGTGTTGCTGCTCTCTTGGGAGCCTCTCCCCTTAATCGAGCATGTGATTATCACTTCAGTTGATGCAGAGACCCTGTTAAAATTGTCCCAGGGCCATTAAATAAGTCACAGTAGATTATTCCATGTCAACCGTGTAGTACTTTGTATTATTGTATGTGTGTATATGTGTGTGGAGGCATATATACAGGACACAGTTATAAATTTATGATGTAATTTATGTTGGTATATGATCTGTTTGCTTTGCAAAAGAAAATATTAGCAAAGACCATTAACACATCAAACCAAGCCATTGTAACATCGCCACATCCACGTGCCCTTCCTTTTCCTGAGTCCCGTCTAACAAAATGGCATTTGGTTTCCACTGAGCTTTCAAAATCTGCCAGTATTTGATAGGTCAACACTTACAATCATATGTTGACTTTGCGATATACTACTTTAACGATGTGTTAATACATAACGACCCTTGGGCAGGACTTCCAGAATTGCTGTTTTTATAACTATCAGCTGACGTGTTAAAACCAACCTCGGTGGCAAGAAAGGCAATTGTGGGAGATGCGTCCTTGGTTGAACGTGTGGTTGGCGCACACAGCAGTAAGCTGGAAGCGAGTGCCTGGAGCCTTCTAAAACTTCTGAGAACAGTGGGCTTGCAAGGGTCCTTGGTGAGCAGCTGCACGGCGCCTTTTAAAAAGGGGCTCTTGGCATTGTAAAGGCACAGAGGAACACAGGCCCTAGAGCAACCCCACCCCCTGGAGACCTGTGAGTGGGTCCTTGGTGGACGGGTTTGCATCTGCAATGGAGCTGAGTCGGGGTGGGTGATCCTATGAACTGGAGAGGGAGGGGAAGAAGGGAGAGAAAATGGGGAGACGGGGAATGAAAAGGCTAGCAAGGGCTGGAGAGAGAATGGGGTGAGGCTGGTGAGAAGGGACTTGTGGGAAGCTGAGTTGGGTACCCTGTCTTTCTTTCCTGAGGCCAGTGGAAGGTGGGCTGAAGGTCTGTGTGACGTGCTGGGCTGTCTGTACACAGCAGAGGCTGCTGGGCTGGACTGACACCTGGTGGCTCTGCTGGAAAGGAGCCTTGCATTGCCTTATGGGGGTCTGCGTCACTGTGCCCTTTACTTCCCCCCCTGGATAGGATGGATCCCTGAGTCCTGAGTTGATAGTCTGTCCCAAAGGAAATTCCTTGTCATGCTCTGGATGCCTCCCTTGAGGTGTTGGAGGTGCCCAGGCTCTAGAATGTGCTATTTTCATGAGAAAGACTTGGGGGCAGGGAATGAGATGACAGTGCCCAGGGGTATGAGAGTGAGCTTGCTTCTGGGGACTCCCACAGTGGGCTCCATGTCATACAGGGTCATGGCCAGTTACACGGCTTGTCCTGACAGTAGTGAGAGCCACATGCTTAGCTTTTATCTTTGAAGCAGGAGAAGGTGGCGTATCAGTGAGCTTTGCCGAGAGCCTTAGCAAGCCACAAGGCTTCTTTGTCTCCCTGGGTCCCACTCTTGTTCTCCTGACCCATAGATAAGCCAGGGAAGACAGAAAATATGTATGGCCACAGAAACCATCTGGAAACATCCATCTGCTTTGGTGGTGGTGGTGGGGGGGGGCGGGGAAAGGCTGTCGTGGGGGAGAATTTGAAAAATGGCAAACATGTTTTTTTCATTGAATTAAAGCTGGTTGTCCAAATATTTGTATCACTTGAAGTGTAAGCCAAGAAAGAGAGAGAGAGAGAGAGAGAGAGAGAGAGAGAGAGAGAGACGGGGAGAAATTACCAAAATGACCACAACAGCCCTCCCCCACTGAATCCAGAGTGCATTCTCATGTATCATGGGTACAAACATCATCTGGCACATTCTTTACTTTATCTTCGAGTAATGTAAACAACAGACATTGGAATTAGCAGAGGGCAAGTGTATTTATTTAATATATCTGTGTGCTGCACACTGGAGACCCAGTGTCAGAAGAGGGACACTGCCCTGGTGCAACCTACTTTGCTAATAGGGAGATGGGCAGCCAGCCTTGGGCAGCCACATGAGAGGGATTAACTTAGCAAATGTCTACCTGAAGGGTGACACTTGAGTTACCTCAAGTCAGAGGCAGGTGTATAAGCCCTGGGGAAAATGGCAGAGGTGGGTAGGAGGTAGGAATGCTGCAAACAGTGGGGTCAGCACCTGCAAGGGTTCAAAGGCAGGGGGAGAGAGTGAGGGATCACAGGGCACAGCAGAGCCTGTCTGGTGTGTGGGAAGGGCAGGGAGACAGTGGAGGGTGGCAGCAGAAGAGCCATGTAGGGCAAGCTAGTGAAGGAGGCTAGGCAGGGCGACGTTCTGTGCTTTGCTTTACGATTTTCCTTTCATTTTATTTTCTTCAACTACACCCTGCCTGTGATTTGGAGAATATCTTAAATGGACCAGAGCTAAAGGCGCAGAGGGCCATGGAATACTATGGACTCATGTTTGCAGTCCTTCAAATTTCATGCATTGAAAATTAATCCTTAGTGGGATTAAGGGCTGGAGCCTCCTGGAGGTGATTCGGCCACAAAGGTGAGGCGTGTGGGAACAGTGTCCATGAATCTTTATCTAAGAGGCCTAAGGGCACTTGATTTACCCTTCTAGCTCGAGAAGGAGGAAACCACTGTCTGTGAAGCAGAGGACTGTCAGCTGACACTGGGAGCTCAAACCCTCGCTTGGCCTTCCTTCTCATTCACCAAGACTGTGGGCAGCAATCTTTGTCTGTTCGTAAGTTATCCATTCTAAGGTGGCTTAGACAGGAAGCTACAGCAGGGCCACAGCACAGAGCCTGGGACTCTGCATCCGGTGATGGCACAGCCAAAGAGAAGCAGACTAGATGGAAACATCTGAAGGCAAAAAGCAGTGGCCTCTGTTGGCATATGGCACTCAAGGCCATTACGTGCCAATCCTGTTCTCTCGTCCTGTCATGGCGTTCTGGTGGGGACCTCTATTGCGCCCCCAACCCACGGCTCTCCATCTTGGAGACTGGTTCTAGAGGCCCTTTTAATACGGTTCCTCATGTTGTGGTGACTCCCAACCATAAAAATATTTAGGTAGCTTCGTCATTGCTGTGACTTTGCTCCTGTTAGGAATGCGTGATGTCTGATTGCGACCCCTGTGAAAGCGTATTTTTTACTCAAAGGGGTTGTGACCCACAGGTTGAAAACCACTGCCCTAAAGTGAGGTAGCTGGTGCCATGAGTAATCCTGGTAAGCAGCTCCTAAAGTGGGATTTTAGAGTGACAGTCATCTAGATACAAGGGCTCCCCTGGGGCACAGAAGCCTCTATGGCATCAGTGGCACAGTAGCTCAAGACTTTTGAAAGATTTGTAGAAACAGAGATGAAAGGACAATGGTACTATGGCCCTTGCTAAGTATTAGGGCTACAGTGAGGAGACGAGAGAATCATTGCAGCTGATTTGTCACCGACTGAAAGTGAAGTGTGCCATCAGACAGCCTCCTTGGCAGCATAAGGAGTCAATTGCTTACAACTGGAGGGCCAGGGTCTCTGTTTTTGAGGCCATCTTTCTCTGTAAACCATGGCAGTCTTGGCACTTGCCATGTAGACCAGGCTGGCCTTGAACTCAGAGCTCTACCTCACCTCTGCCTCACAGGTGCTTGGATTAAAGGTGTGCGCACCATACCCCGCCGGGCTGCAGTTTTAGCATAATGACTAGGGAAGTTGGCAGAGATGAGACGAGTAGGCGCCCACCACAACAGAGGCTGGATGTTATTGTTTGGATTGTTTTATGTGGCGCTGGGGTTACAGACGGCTGTGCGCTGTGGTGTGAGTGCTGGGATTCTAACCAGGGTCCACTGGAACAGGAGTCACTGCTCTTAACTGCTGAACCACCTCTCTAGGGCTCATACAGAGGTTCTAAGTAGTCAGACACGGGGGGGGGGGGGGGTGTGGTTATCACAACGAACGGTGACGTCAGAGTAGCAGCGGGAGGAGGTCGGTACCCATAGACAAGCTTAGAGAAGGTCAACAGAGCCACCATCAGGGCAAGATAGGTGGGGAGCTGGCGAGGGTAGGGCTCGGTTTAAATAGCAGGGACAGATGAGCGCAGGAGCAACGGGTCCCTCTGAAGTCCTAACTCGTCCTCCAGTTCTCACCTTCAGCCGGATGCCGCGCTCGGGATCCACGCACCGAAGGCGAAGCTGGGTCTCAGGAAGGAGGCTACGCGAGCTGCCAGTTCCAATCTTCCCCCCTGAAGGACTCTCCAGCCATTTGCGCTGTAGAAGGAAATGTCCTAGACATTTATTGTTCCTCACTGGATCCAGGTTGTACCCAGGGCCCAGTGTGCCACCATAGTTTCTCCTTGAAAAATAAAATAGTAAATAGTCCTGGTTCAGGACCATTTTAGTTCATAGGGGTTCATGAAGCCACCCAATGTGGCTATAGGATTAGAATGGATGGCCCTGGACCATAAAGAGCCATTATAGTGGGGCAGGCCAGGTGGAAGCCCCTGAAACTGCTTTTCTCTCCCTAGGCAACAGAGTAAGTTGTGATAATTAGCCTAGTAAGAATATCAGTTTATTGTATTATTTCCAGAGCTGAGGGTAGAATTTAGTACCTTGTACATGCTAAGTGTGCGCTCTCCCTCTGAGCTATCCACGCTGGATACGGAAGCCTGTGACCTCACATTTAGCTTTGACAGTCACACTTGACAGCTGAAGCAAGTGTGTGGTGTGGTACTCTAGCCCAAATTGTCCCAGGCCCCCTGCTCTACTGCTCCGACTGGTGTCTAGCTCAGCCTGGCTTCCTTTCTGCTCCTGAGGGTGCATGGTACTGTAGCCTCCCGTCTACCTGCTGCTGCTTGCTCATCTGCTCTGGCTCCCTTCTCGTCCTGGATGCTGTTTGCTGGTATGGTTCTGCAGAGGCTCCCTGCAGTTGGCTCTTTCATGGACAGCGTGGGAGAGCTGACCACTGGCCTTGGGGAGAGCATGCCTGGATGCTGTTACCTGCCCCTCCTGAGTGGGAGCTGTTTTGCTCTCATGGAGATGGCCACGTGTATGGTTGGTGGCCATTTCTCTCTGTGTCTGAACCATATTGATGGAGCTCTGACAGAGAACCTAGACCTGGCAGAGCCATTCACTGGGGACCAGTTCTCGGTCAAAACTGTAGGAGTCCAAGGCCAGGGTGGTGGCTTAGAGAGCCAAGGTACCGACTGCTAAGATGGGTGGCCTGAGGTCTGCTCTCCTGTGTCCTGGATTGCTGTAGTAATTACTCACCAATGGGGGAGTCATGGCCATCTCATTTAACAGATCATCTGTTTAAATCTCTGCCTCCCTCTCCCACTAGAAGGCTGTGAGGAAAGAAAGTTTTCCCAAGTACTTGGTGCCCGTGAGTTTTCCCAACTACTTGGTGCCCGTGAGGCACGGTCCCAGCTGTGAATGCTAACTACAGGCTTTCTGGAGCTGGTCGTTAAAGTGGTTGCTCCCTGAGTGCATGCAGAAGTAACTAAACAACAGGTCAAAATGAGTAATGGACAGTGAAGGACTCTCTTCTGACTGTGGTGTTCTGGTGTTAGGGTCTTTGGGAGGAGATCAGGATTAGACAGGGCAGAGCCACCATCACTGTATCCTGGCAGCTTCATAAGAAGAGAGAGCAAGGCCAGAGGAAACGCATAAGCTCACTTTGTGTCTCCCCAGGTGATGCTCTGTGCTGCCTTGGGATGTTGCCAGCAGGAGAGCCATGATTAGATGTTGCCTCTTCATCTTGGAGCCTTTGAACCCCGAGGGCCAAAATAAACCTCTCATTATAAAGTTGTCTGCCTCAGGCATGTATAATAGGAATGAAAAATTGGATTGGTAGATGGGACAACGGGGGTGGGGGGGGCTTTGACAGTTTCCTGGTAAATACATTGTCTTTATTTGGTGCAGTGTTTGGATGCTTTTCCAACCTTAATGGGGGGGGCGTGGGGGCGGTGTCTCCCTATTGAGATGGAATATCCTCCTCACTGCAGCTGGGACATCCTTGCTCTAAGCAGGTCCAGATGGGCTCCACGTGGCCACCCCAGTTGTGAAGATTCAATGCACATGCTATGTCCCTGCTCTCCTGCTTGCTGGTGGGGCTGGTAGAGTGTGGGGGTGGAGGGAGGGTGGCATGTATGGCACGGCCAGGATCTATGCTCTAGGGAAGCCTAGAGAACTGCCATTCACTCTAGTGAGGTGGCTGTCCCTCACTGGTACTGCCAGACCTTGGCATCCCCAGGCAGAGAGGAGGTCAAGGCTTGAAGAGTTTATTAACATTCCTCTACCAGCATTGCATCTACCAGTGGCTTTAGACTGTGGCCACAGTTCCCCACAACAGTGTCTCAGGAGCACCAGGCTACTGCCCCAGCAGGGAAGGACACCGCCCCCTCCACCAGCCCCGGAGGACTGGCTTTCATCTTAGACTTTCCAGACAGAGAGTTTAAAACTGTTATGGAAAAAACATTTTATTACACATGTTCAACTTGCTTTCCAATGAAATGATGAAATTTTCATGTATAATGGCATCCAATGTTTGTCATCTCTATTTTTTTTTATTCTTTCATAACCAGCACCCAAAAGTAAAACAAAACAGAACCCACAGATACAGTACAGAGTGTAAGTTAACTAGTGGGAAATATATACATTTGACTTTATGATGAGAAGAGAGCAAAGGTGAGGTAGCCACCAAGGCTCTTTCTCTGTGCTCGGATCTATCAAGCCACATCAACTGCGAGTGGTTTGTCTTGCACCAGTATGAATAGCACCATAAGATTGCGAGAGTCTAGTGACATAGCTCTGTAACCACAGGGTACAGTACTCGAGTGACAGAAACATCACCACTGTGGCCCCAGAGCTCTGACGGCTCTGTACAAGGCAGGATAAAAGTGTCGCGGTGGAGGTCAAAGTGACGGTGCCAGCATTTGCTCAGAAAGAGCACGTATGAGGAGTTTCACGATAATGGTGTGGGGCTCCTTGAGGTGACAGATGGTGTGTGTGTGTGTGTGTGTGTGTGTGTGTGTGTGTGTGTGTGTGTGTGTGTATGTGTGTAGGGACCTCAGAGGCACAAGGGACAGTGCACACCTTTGGAGACTTGCTCACACTTGCTCAGCCTGAGCAGGCCTCTGTAGACCCACAAGGAAGACTATGTGGCTTCCTGAGCTGGTTACACTGGCACACTCATCGCTCTCTGGCTCCAAAACATGAATGTCTTTGGGTAAATGAACAGAAGCTGAGGGGAAATGGACAGCACCTTTCCCTCTCCCTCCAAAGAGCGCGCTGGAACTTGTGGGTTTTAGAAGCAGCTTGGGGAGTCTGCTCGTGGCCAGATCTGAGCTGGGGGTGGGTGGGGGTGGGCAGTGTTTAGCACAGCACTGGGGTGACAGTTAGTGGGTTACTTCATACTGACATTCGCTCAGAGCACCTAAGGAGTTTTCTCGATACTCCTTTTCAGTTCAAGTGGAACCAAATGACTTCCCTGCCACCCTCCCCTCATCTCTGTGATGGGCTAGTGACAAATGAGTACAAAACCCAAACTGAAGTAGAAAACAGCACCAATACATCAGCAAGTACTTGGAGATGATCCCATGGAAACTGGCCCAAGCGAGAGCTTCCGTTTGACACCGGGACTAAGTGGCCCTCTCAAGGCCATTCAAAACATAAGCACCCATGAAAATCTACGAGATGTGGAGCAAAGCCAGCTTTCTGGGGCAGCCGGGAGTCTATCAGCTGGTCTGCTCTCGGAGAGGTCAGTCTGGTCCCTTCTCTGGCCTTCTGGAGATGGAAAAGTTCTGTGGTGAGGGTGAAGGCATGGGGATGGGAAAGATGACCTTCTCCACCGTTCCCCTGCCACATCCAGATGGGTCAGTGGTAACAGCTGAGGACAATGAAGGTACCAACCATGAGACACTGCTTTAGAGGAAGCCTTGATGGATACGTAGCCACTTCATCCAGGGGTGCTCCCCCACACGTCCTGGTACACTTTCCTTGTGCCCAGCTACTGAAGTCAAGCCTTATGCTGCAGAACCCAGGACTGAGTGACGTGTGTCCTCAGATGTCCAGAACGTCATCCTGACTGCAGAGGAAAGGCCGATGCCAATGGAAAGCTATGTTGCCAAGATACGGCATATATGTATATATATATTGCAAAGCCTGATGGAGCCCTGGCCAGAGGCAGAGTGGGAGCAGGCACTCTCCTGAGGAAGCTGAGGGCACCTTTATGTCAGGAAGCAACCCTATGCACCATGCATGCATATCCTATTTCATAGCACCTTGGAGAAAGGCATCCTGTTTACCCGTGGGATACATAGCTGAGCTCTGAAAAGCAGATGGCTCCCCAAATCCAGCTCTTCAGAAATCTTCTCCGACACAGGTGGTATGCGGAGCTATGTGGCACTGGTATGTCTGTTGGTCTAGTCAGGTTTAGACTCCAGGGGCAAGAGTTCTAAGGCAAGGCCCAGGATTCTGAGACTACGTTTCTGAGACAGGCAGAGGCCAAGTCTTGATGCTTGTGTTTGTAGGAAGGCAGCTCATCCCTCTTCCAGAGAAGCCATTAGCAGAGGACGGGCGGCCAGGCCGCTGCCGAGAGTTTCCGGATAGGGCCTCTCCTAACGTAAGTTATATCTCATTTCCACGAAGCCACAACCAGCCCGAGGAACTCAGATGTCGATAGAAAGCCAGGACAGAAGCTCCACATGTTCGTCCCTCTTCCCCCCCACCCCCGCCTCCCCCGGTCTCAATAGTTACCTGCAAGAGGTGTTCCTCCTCTGAGGTACATAGGAGCTTGGAAATTAAAATTATTTTGTGACTCTTATGTAGTTTCTCTTTAGAAAGCCATCCAGTGGCTACGAACAATATATTACGTTCAAAGGACTAAAATGGCAACGTCAAGTCCCTTCTCTAAGCCCTATGCAACTGGACTCCTGAGGCAGCCTTATTGTGGGGGGCAGAGGAGTGCTTTGGGGGTCCTGGCTGCAGGGCTGGTGTGTTTTTGGGTGGGGTAAGGCCTCAGACCTTGAGTCAGACAGAGCACTGAGCAGGCACCGCGCTCTACGTCATGAGCTTGGTGGCGAGGGTGGCTGGCGCATCTTATTTGCGTAGAAGTCCCTACAGGTCTGGCAGCAGCGCTGGTACCATCGCATATCCTGGCAGAGGTTTTTCTCTCGGATGACCCGGCAGTACACCGTCCACTGGTCCCGGGTGCATTTGTACGTCAGAGCAGCTGAGGGGAAAGCGGAAAGAATGCATGAATGCTCAGAGGTTAAAGCCGTGGCTTACTACACAGAAGTGGCCCAGGAACTTCCCTTACCTTCGGTGACACCTTAGATTTGCAAAAAACTCATGAACAGCTAGGGCTATATGGAGCTGCTGTTCTCCTACAGATCCACCTCTGCAGCCAACCCAGTCCCTTGACTGAGAAAAACTCTCTCTGCCTTTTCAGAGTAAGAGATATCAGATGACTTGCTCCTGAGATCGGAGGAACTAGTTTGTGACAGACGTGGTGGTGACGCCCGAGCAGTGGACAGCAAAGGATCCACAACAGCGACTTGCTGAAGGATAAACAAGTGGCTCCCATTTCTTTCAGGGTTTAAGTCCTCTAGAGAGAACGCCCTGAAAGGAAACCAAGCAACCGACATGGGGCGGTCACCTCTATGAGCTCAGCAGCCCCCCACCCTCCTCAGAAAGAAGCTGCTTAGAGAAGCCTTCCTGGCAGGTAAGGAGCTCCGAGTAGTGTGGTGGCGCATGCTGCTAACCCAACAGGAGCCTGGGTGGCTTAGGAGGCAAGCCTCTAGGGCATGCCCACCAGGAATTATCTAGGGTCAGTTATTTGAGTGGAAGACCCATCCTGGGTGTGGGTTGTACCATCCCACGCCTGGGAGCCTGAAGTGAATACAAAGGAGAAAGCAAGCTGAGTCCCAGCACTCATCTCTCTCTGCTTCCTGACTGGACACAATATGACCGCCCCCCTCACAGTCGGGCCCCCATGATTGTCCCACCATAGTGGACCGCACGCTTAAAGCACAGCCCAAATAACCTCCTCCTTAAGTTTTCTTTTGTCAGGTATTTTTATCAATGCGTTTAGAGCTTCCTCAGTTTATCCCAAGCCCTGGTTAGAGTATGGATTTATAAGCAGTCTTGTTCTGAGCACCAAGGGCCAAACTGCTTACAACCTCCCTGCTCTGTGGCTGTGTGCAGACTCATCAGGGCACAGAGGGTCCCATGCAGACATCCCAGTGAATCTTTCTAGAGCTCTTCACCCTCCTCACACAGGGACCCGGGGTGAGGATATCTTCCTGTGTTGGCAGAAGGATGTGTAGGAGGCTCCAAGTACCATGTGGGTGATGATGGCCAAACACCTCTGAACCTTCTTCAGCCCGAGCAAATGCTAACTCCTTTAGTGCTCAAAAAAGGTGGCTCTCTCAGAGGCTTACAACAGGGGAACAGTGGTACCCAGAAACCAGGCTCAAGGGAAGTACTCACCAAGGCGAGGGGAGGTGATGGTGTTCACGTTAATCTTGTCATTGCAGACCTCCTGGTGGCACTGTCTGTAGGCTGCTGGCTTTGAGAGAGTGGGGCACTCACTGCCGTGGCGTCCAGTGATCTTGTGCATGCACTGCACCACGCGGGACTGGAGCCCCTTCCCGCAGGTGGATGAGCACTGCCGGAGACAGGGGACAGCCTGAGCTGAGGGCCTATGAGATGCTTCTACCATCAAGCTGATCACGTCGTCCCCAAGTGCCTGCAATCTCTGCATGTCAAGGGATGCCCACAGCCTGCTGGTAGACGGCTGCAGGATGGCAAACCTACACCTCATAGAAGCACGTATGGAATTCCTGATCCCCCAGTAGCTCAGAGAGGCCACTGAGGCCTTGGTTAAGTCTTGATTGGTAACCTGATGGGATTTAGAATCACCATAGAAACAAATCTTTGGGCATCTCTGGGAGGTAATAATGTCCAGGTTGGGTTGAGATGGGAAGAGCCACCCTCTGTGTGAGTGGCCCCATGCCATGGGCTGAGGTCCTAGACTGAACGTACCAGCATTTCCTACTTACTGGTTCCTGCGTGGGGGCACAAGGTGACCTTAAGCTCCTGTCACTGACTTTCCCACCATGAAGGACTGAACCTAAAACCTTAGATACAAAGTTGCTTTGGCCAGGTATTTTTGTCACAGTGATGTCACCGATAGAGACATGATTAAGGTCATGAGGACAGGGCACCCAGGATGGGATTGGTGTCTTTATAAGAAGAAAATGACAAGGCTGTTTGCATCATCAAGTGAGGGTGACACGATGGCTTTCTGCAAGCCAGGGGACTTCAGCCCCATGTTTTGGTGACACTGGCTCGACCAATCTCTAAGTGCACAGCACAGAGCTATGAGTAAAAGACCAGATGCTTGACAGTGGTAAACAGTGTCCCTGGCTGCATGAGGAGTTTACGGACAGTGCCTTGGCCCTCGGGGTTTGTGAACGTGCACCCCACGTCATGCACGGAGCAGTGTCCCTCATGGTGCTTTCCTGAGTGAGTCCCTTCCACGTTAAGTGGCACAAGAATGTACTGCCCCAGGTAGCTTGGTTCTCTCCCCAAACCTGGCCCCTTGGTTCTTACGCTCTCCAGGGCCCTTGGAGCCATTTCCCCACTAAGTTGGTTTCCTCCCAAATAAAGAACCACAGACAGACACGTGCACTCCTTGTTCATCTGGTGTCCCCAGAGCCCCCACCTCCCTGATTTATGGGGTACTGAGAACACGCTGCAAAACTTTAATATGGCCCAGGCTGCACTGCAGCCCAGCCAGTTAATAACGGCGCCTGGGGCAAGGGAAGGCGGGGGCTCTCTGAGACGGGCTGCACACCCAGAGGAGGCCAGGTGCTATCCTGACCAGTGTTTCCCCGAGTCTCCCTAGAGTAGGAGGAGGCCTTCCTCACAGGCTTGTGGAGGCATTGGTGGTACCATTTTTTTTCCAGGTGGATACTGACAGCTCCCTTTCAGAGAGACTTCTGGGAGTGGGGGCTTCGCCTTCCTGTCTAACAAGCAGGATCATGCTGGCATTGTCACATTAAAGTGTAAACATTTCAAGGGAGCGATGCTTAGAAAGATCACCCATCTTCAAATCACAGAAGAGGTGGGAACGTACTGGCAGGCCCCCACAGCATGTTCAAACCAGCTCAGACTCTCTCCCTGACACGCAAGGCTGGCCCTACGCCTTGCTTCATGCCCAGTTCTGTGTCTTCTGTGTCCCAGATACACCCATCAGAGGTTCCCAGTGGCCCGGAGAATTCATCCTGCATTGCCAATTTCTAGGTCCTAACCTTAACCTCAGGAGTCAGAACTAGGGATACTGAGGGGTGCTGAGGTCATACAAGGAGGTTCGTGCTAATAGGGAGCCCTTAAACATAGGACAAACGCTCGAGTAGTGCGCGTTTGTGGGAGAAAGGCTATCTTGCAGGAAGGTAGGATTGGCTGGCTGCAGGGGTAACCTGGTGAGGTTTAAAAAAATTCTGATGTCTCAAAATCCACCCCCAAAAATATATTACTTTTTTGTTTGTTTGTTTTTAAGTTCTTCAGGTGGATGCAGGGGTATCTGGAGCTTAAAAGCCCCGACTTCACCCAAGTTTCTGTGCCCTGTAGAAAATACAAAGACCCCGTGCTACAAAGCCAGCATGTATTTCTATCCAGCTAAGCAGAATTAAGCTAGACTGACACCCAGCTGCAGCGTGGGCTGGTGAATTTATGTATAGCTGCCAGCTAAGCAGCGATTAGTGTTTTCGTAAGAACGGAACTGCTCTGAGTTCAGGGGCGGCGAGGCATGCTTTCAGATATTTTGTAGCCGAAGTCCTGTTTGGGAAAACACCTCTCAATCCAAATTAACCGCAACCAAGATTCATTAACGGGTCTTATGAAGATGGCCCAGGGGTTTCTCTCATCGAGGCTAGGTGACAATGGCCATGCATACCCTGACAGACAGCGCAGGGGTCGCAAGGGGGCGATGAAGATGGTGGTGCATACAGAGCGAAGGTCTTATCTCAGTGCATACAACTGCTATCTGATTCAGTGGAGCGTTCATAAGGCTCAATTTAAAAACTCTAGAGAAAGAAAACCACTTATGTCTAAATCCAGATGCCTATGACACAAGTTTAAATAATTAAAAGTAGGGCCAGTGCCATAGCTTGTTGCTAAGGCCCCAAGTTTTGATCCCTGGGACCCACATGGTGGAAGGAGAGAATTCATCTTCCCAAGTTTCCCTCTGACCTCAATATATAAGCTATGGTGTGTGTGCCCATGAGAGTGTATGCCACACATGCATCTGTACACGCGCGTGCATGCACACACACACACACACACACACACACACACACACACACACACACACGTGACTTATTCATAAGACACTACTAAAATGGATGTTGATATTTGGATCACACTGGTCCTATAATTATGAAAACACTGTGCTCGTGAGGAAAGCAGGATTGCTGAGCAGCTGATCTCATTTCTGTGAGGAGGTGCCATGGGTGAGCCTGCTTTCGGAAGAGAGAGATGCATGTCCTGACCCCAGTAACTCGAGCATGCTTTTCTCCTCAGATCTTTACTTGGACCATCTATCTGCACCCTCGGGCACCCTGAAGATGAGCTTTCTGTCTGAACGTTTTGGTTTCATTAACAACAGCCCAGGGAAAAGGCTGGCACGCAAGCTGTTGCCAGTGCGCAGGCACATTCTACAAGGAAATTCTGGGGCCGATGCACGCTTCTGGGCTTCACAGCGCAAAGGGTCTTCCCGAGGTCAGAGCCACTGAGTGGAGGAAGGCAGCTGCCTCCCTCCACAGACCACTCCACTGTATGAATTAGAGGTTGTGCCAAATGGAGATCTGGTGAGTGGCCAGGGATCGCCCAGTTCCAATACTTAACACTTTTCTCAGCACATTTAATGGCTTTTAGTTTCTCAGTCTATGAAAACACCCAAGAGCTCCTGGAAGCGCGTGGGGTGGGCGCTGTCTCCAAAGTTCTTCCTATGACTCATCAGACCCCACGAGGCAGGCACGAGCCGAGGTCCACTGTTGTGAGGGTCCCGCAAACTCTGTCCCGGGTGAGGATTTTATGTGCCTGAGTTTTGCCAGATTCTACCAGCAGTCCTCGATGGCGCTGTTCCCACAGCCAAGGGTGACAGAGGGATGCCATCTGCCTCAGGTCACCTGGAAAAACTTTTGTGAACATTGAGACATTTGCTTATCCATCTAGAAGCTGATCCCGAGCCTGCCTCTCAGGCAATGCCTTCGTGTGTTCTAGAGGAGAGGTAGGGTCACAGTCACTGCCATTTTTTGTTCAGTGTCATGTGCTCTGATATGCAGGAACACAGAGCATCAGAACTTGTACTGTTAAATGCTAATATTGTTTCCGGGTTAATTGTTCTTTTTAGGTATTCTATTCTAAGGACTGCTCAGGAAAAAAAAATAAGAATGGAGAAGTCCCACAGGTGGTTCTTGCGTGCACCTTCCACCCTGACTGTGTTTTGAGTTGAAACCTGCCCCTTCCTAGCCCAAGAGCCACACGGCTTATTCCTTTGCCAGGAGTCTGTTGGAAAGGTATCAGTTATCATATGGGGTAAGGGGAGTGACTGGTGGGGGACAGAGCTTTTGGGACCCTGTAGGGCTCTGGGATATTACAGGCCTCAACAAACATTAGAACTGCTATTATTACTAACAGTAAAAGCATGGCCAAGGATATAAAGCAAGCTGCCCAGAGGCTGCAGGAGACACACTGGGAGGCGGCCATCTTCTCTAGTTCCCTTGGGCTGCATTGTCTGTCACTAAGATCTGGCTCCTGGTTGATGCTGCAGTCAGATATCCAGGAGCACAGTTAGGGGCCACTTAAGCAAGATGTATGGCACCTTTCTGGGAGCCCAGGCTCAAGTTACAGAGAACAGAGGCATGCTGTGAATTCCGGTCTGTGACCTCCCCTGGAGGCCCCAGCCTTAATTAAACAGTGAGGAGGTAACAGTGTCTTCCTGATAGCATCGGGTTCTGCCTCAAGCCTTGCTCTGAAGCCATTTTTCAGGCTTTTACAATCTAAGCAAACACATCTATAAAAACAGATCTGGTCTTGTTTGAAGCTCTCCTCACGGCTGCCCCCACCCCCTTAAGTGGCTCATTCCACCAGCATTTTAATGCGGCTGACTGAGACAGAAGTAAACCAGCCATAAATCCATGGTGAAAATCCTTGTCAAGCCCTTGAAGGATAGCTCTCCTCCTGTCCCTTCTGGGGCAAACACCTATAAAACACATTGTATGCTGCCTGGTGACCAGGCACTCCCCAGGCAGGAAGGGGAAATCAAAGACACCCAAGGCAGAGGTGCCGTGGTGGGGGCACAATAGCGAAGTAAAGATTTTATGGGCTGGAGCTGGTTCAGTGGTAGCGCACTTGTTTGGCATGCAGGAGGAGACCCTGGCTTTCCTCCGCATCCATGGTGTAATCAAAAAGTGAAACAAGAAACTAAAACCGCCCCAGCACAACAGCGAAAGTCAGGGTGCAGACACCAAGTAAAAAGGGAGATTAAATGCAGATTTTTTTTTCTCATATGCTTTTGAAGCAAATTACGAAGTGATTAGGAAAAAGTGTTAAAAGGGATTGCTCTGTGGGCAGAGAATTTTAGGCAAACAGGAGGAATGAGGCTTTCAGGCCTTTGTGATGCTGTGCCGCAACAGTATTGCTTGGCGTCCTTCAAAGAACACTTAACTGTAAGAGCCATGATAGTAGGACTTGCTTGTTGGCAGTGTGGTGGGCTTAGGAATTTTCTAGTTCAGTTTCACACTAATAGCCACTTGGCCAGGACAGTGTTCAGGGCACAGTAGGTGCTTAATTAATGCATCTGTAGGAGATGAGGTGCTGCCACCTTTCTGAGGTAGGGTGTGAGCCTTGAGCCCTGTGGTTCCAAGGCTTGACCACTGCCAGCAGGGAGTAGCCAGTCCCCGCCCCCTTACTGCCCCGCTTTCTGTTTGTCTAAAAGGTGCCTGGCTGGTGGAATGTCAGAAGCTCTTCAAATGCTTTCCTGACAGTTTTCCCTCCACACTTGGCAGGAACAGCACAAACCCTGGCAGCTGTTGAAACCTGAAGTAGCTTGGTCCGGAGGATAATGAAAATCTCCATCACGTTCGTGCTAACTCTGACATGGAAGGAAAAGCTACACCCCGCGCATGCGCGCACACGCACACTGCCCCCTCCCCCTTTCAGCGCTCTTTCTCGCAGCCTCTCAAGCAGTCTTGGTTTGCCTTACAGCACCTCACTTTCCTCCAAATTTGCAACCTGACACCCCTGATTCAGGTGCAGTCTTTACAGCCAGGGAGCCAGAAAGCATAGCTCACTGATGATCTGCAAGGGCCTGGAACATCCTCAGAGGATTAGTGTGGAGTCTGCGGTGGTGGCTCTAAGTCCCTCCTCAGAAGGAAGAAGACTCCCATCATCACTGTCTTCTCCATCGCTAGTAGTGGGGACCCATGGGTCCCCAGGTAAGGGTGCAGACAAGCTAGGGGCCAATGTAAGCCTCAATCTCATCGCCTAGAAAACTGGGGATAGATGGTTGTAAGGGTCAAGTGGGGTCACACGAGTGGACAATACTTTCTCACCGATTCTGCCCTTCCACCAGCATCTAATCCTGAAGGATTCCCAAAGACAGAGCTTAGATATTTTTGACGGTGAAGATCAAACTTGCTCAAGGCCCCCATCAGCAGGAAGTAGTCCATTGGTAACGCCACCGCCCTTCCTGACGTCTGGCTTTATTCAGGGATCTCTTTCCTTTCCTCTCTATCCTGTTCTCCCTCATAGCTAGTCTTAGGGGGTTGAAGAGGTTAAGGCGGGGAAAAAAAAACAGGGGGGAGGGGTAGAGAAAGGTGGAAGAAAAAGAACACACAAAGTAGTAAAAGTCTGGCTACACCGCCCTCACTGCTATTGACGATGAACTGTTTTATGAAACTGTGGGTGAAATAAACCCTTTCCTCTCCAAGTTGCTTTTGGTCGTGGGGTTTCCTTGCCGCAATAGAAACCTGAACTGAGACTCTGCTCACAGATATTTTCTGCATGTGTACTTTTTGTACTGCAATCTCCACCGGACAGACAGGAGGAGCCCAGGCTACTTGCAGACAGGTGGAGAAGGCTCCCTGGGGGCACTTAGAGGCCCTGTAAGTCAGGCAAACTCATTCCGAGGCAAGTTCACTGCTACCAGGAGGTCAGTTGTCATTTTGTTCTTTTTGGTAGGAGATACATCAGACTTACCATGTGTTAGTTCTCAAACTCAGGACAAATGGCTCACTGAGGTGCCTAGTTAAGATTTTTATGTGGACTCCAGTCACCAGCCTCCCTTGGCACCCACATGTTACAGAGTCATCCTGGCCAGCAAACCCCACCCCTTCTCTGGTACCTACTTAACCAGCCATATTGGCTACAGTGGTCTCTTGGTCTCATGGCTTGCTCCTGGCCTCCTGGGCTCCTCCCTCAGGTCCTGTCCCCACTCCTTCTCTCTTCTCTTCCTCTCTTGCTGTCCCCCCCCCCATTTCCTCTCCTGGCTGGGTTCATTCTAGATCCATCTAGATGCCTCTCAGCTCTACAATAAACCTTCTCTTCAACCATACCTATTAGCAGTCATGTCCTCTTTTTCTGTTTTTTTTTTTCATTCCATGTAGAAAGCCAAAAATCTCTTTTTAAAACACCTCTCCCGTTCTAATCCCTTTACAACTATTCATTTCTCACAGAAAAAGCCGCAGTATTTCAGTGGTCGACGGGCAGTTGTGATCTTGAATAGGAAACATTTCAAGCATAGATTAGCAGTCATACTCTTTTATAAAGAACTAACATGTTTTAACTAATATGTTTTAAGGGCCCCATTTTGCCGAGATTGAATACATAGGCATTGCATATCTGGGGTGCGCTCAGTTATTGGGACCGTTTCTAGAAAGTGCTGCCATATCCCTAGAGGTAGGCTGCGGCAGGTCAGAGCAATGGCAGAACCTAGGGGCAGGGGTGGGAAGTACGTTCCTTGTACATGACCCTCATGAAGGGCTGGCAGCTTGCTGGAGTCAGGGTGAGAGAGAGCCTGCCCAGCCTCTCCCAGACTGCGCAGCAGCATCGAGGGGCCCAGCTGCTCCCAACAGTGTTGTACGGGTATATATAGTCTTGGGTCCAAAGTGGACCCCAAAATGGCAGCACTGCTGACACCTTCCTGAATGACAGTCTGGGCTTAGGTCAGGCTGGATGCTCACTGGGTAAATGGAAAGACTGCCACTTGAATTCAGCATTCCTCAAAAACCTTGTGGAGTAGGTTTCTGTTTGTCAGGGAAAGCCATTTCTTTCCTTGATCTCATGCCATCCAAGGCCCATCTTCCAGTCAGCCACCTCTGGCAATGGGGCATCTACTTCCCTATTAACGCAAACAAACCCGTAACAGATCAAAGCTGCTTCTCTAAGTCCCAGGATGTTCTGACTCATGAACTTTCGCCCACTGCAGCATTCACCTTAAAACTAGGAAGGTTTCTCCCACCTCTTGCTGTTCTCTCAGCTCCTAAGAGACAGCCTGGCAGTCTTGATTCCCCAATAAACTTTCCTTTCCCTCCTTTGGTAGTTTCACTGGACCCCTGCCATATCTGGTGCTGAAACCTGGGAGGGGTAACTCCTGCCCCAACCCTCTGAATCCTGATCCTTCCTAACCGAATCAAACTGCTGATTTGATTCTTCTGGGTGCAGATGATTTGCCTGCGCTGGCTTCTGCTACCTAACATATTCAATTCTGAAATGTAGAGCCTGCCTCTTCAGCTGCTTCTCTTCCCCACCTACTTTGCCGCCCACTTGTTTCTCCTCCCAGAACTGCCTGCCCTGTCTCTTGCTCACTGGGGCTTGCTACGTACTCCTGAGCACTCAACACATGGAAAGGGATGCCTCGCCACTGTGTTCCTGGGCATCTCACTGACAAAAATATCGATCCTCCCAGGGAGGTCCTCAGGGATTGAGACACTATCCTATGGCTCTTACCTGTTACTGTGTCACCCTCCCTGTGTATTTGGTCCTTCGCTATTGGAATCCTCCTTCAGTTAGGACTCCGATTAAGTCTTTTCTACCTCCTATTTGTTATGCTCCTGGGAATTCTTTACTGCCACCCTTTCTTCAAGGACCTTTCCCTTCCTCTAGCTAGCCATGGGCTCTTCTTATTCAAGATTAGACTGTTAACTTCTCTTTCCTGCCTTCTCTAATCTCTTTTGCTCTTTGGACTCAGTTACCATGAGATGTCACTCACTGCCTTATTTTTACTGCCAATATAACTTAGCCTCCATCCAAGATTGACAGTCAGCCCCAGTGGCCGGGAAACAGCACACCCAATTTCCAAATTCTCAGAGATTGTGACTACTTCTGTCATGACATAAGCAAATGATTCAGAACCTCTCATCTCTGAGCCTTCTTTGTTCTCCGTTCTCACCTTATCTAAACCGTCTGTGCTCTCTGCTTTCGTCCCCCTCTAAACCACTGGGTCCAGTCTTACAGAGATCCAAATGTCTTTTGGGTATGGATAATATTGGAAAACCCATCATAATTCTGTTTTATTCCAACCAAAAAAGCTGGCTCCGGAAAGGAGACTTGGTTTGCCAACTTTAGACCCAAGCATGTTGCCTCCAAAGCCTTTGTCCTGGATCAGGCTAGGCACCTGACTTTATGAAAGTGAGAACGAAAACAAAACAAAACAAAAAAACCCCAGGAAAAAGACGCTCTACTCTTGAGAACAACTAGGAGTAAACTGTTTTCAATAGATGATGGCTAAATGTAACCAGAGATGCTTAGCTCTGGATCCCTGTCTGACAAGCATACCTGTCAGTCAATGGGACTGTCAGGCTTAAGCTCTCCCACCTACTTACCGCCTATCGCTGACATTGGGCTCTTTCCTCCTCATAGTATTGGGTGGACTCTGTCTTCCTGGCCTTCCAGGCAGTGCAGAGACTAGAGGTTTAAAACAACGATCCCTGACCCCAGGTCCCTTAATTCTCCCTTCTGTCTATGGTCTCTATCTACCACAGCAGTTATCCACTCAGCTGGAAGTCACCGTCCAGGAGTCAACCTTGGCCCTAAGGTTGCTCCCAAACCAGCTCACCTCATTAACCTTGTGGTTTTACAAAACCAGCAAGTCCTCAACATGCTGACGGCCAAAAAAGGCAGCCCTTGCCTCGTCATCGATGAAGAATGTTGCTACTGTATTAACCGGCCTGGCCAAGTAGAAGAGAGGACTGAAAACTTACAGGAGCTGCCTTATAACCTACAGCTTCCAGGGACCTATTCCTGTGTGGGGTCTCCCTTGGCTGGGGCTCCAGGATCCTTCAGCTTCTTAGATCACTGATATTTATACTTCATGTAATAATGACTGTTCCTTCAGAAAAGAATTGGTAAAATAACCCGACGGTCAGTAAACCGGATGCTTCTGATACAGCCTCTCCAAGTCTCCTGCCATAGCCTGCCTGTCTGGTGCCACACCTATGATTTGCATTCCATCTTTCTTAAGACCGCCCCCCACTGCCATCACCACGATGTCCCCATTAGTCACAAGTAGCTAGATGACTACAGTTGTCCCATGCCACTAGTAGGCAGGAATGTCAGGTTCAAAGTGGGCCCCAAAATGGCAGTGCTGCTGACAATGTCCTCAATGACAGTCAGGGCTCAGCTCGGGTTAAATTCTGACAGGTAAACTGAAAGAGTGCCATCTAGACTCAGTGTTCCTCAGAAACCTTGTGAAGCAGGTTTCTGTTTGTCAGAAAATGCCACAACTTCCCTTATCCACTGCTGCCTCCCCCATGCGAACTACTTCCGACAATGGGGCGTATAGTTCCCTATTAACCAAATCAGCCTGCAACAGATCAAAATCACCACAGTAGCTCCAAGGTCCGTAATCTCTTACCCCACTACTCTAGTTCCTAGGACACGCTAACTTCCATACCTACGCTTACCCACAACATACTCCTTAAATCTGAACAACTTGGAAGTCTTGATTTCCCCCAATAAACCTTCCTTTTTACCCACAGAGTCATCTAGTTTGGTGGTTTCACTGCACCCCTGTCTCCATACAGGGGCTAGCCCTCAGGTCTGCACGTATGCGGTTTGTCCCACTGGTCACCTCCCTGGGACGGGCTCACTTTTCCCAATAGCACTTGGGTGGAAGTGACCGAAGACTGTATGTGTAGAAGACACACCTTCTGAGAGCCCCAGTCAGAACCTACTCTCAGTACTGGCTGTGTAGCTGTTGCCTCCCTTCCACTGACATGAGGAAGCTTGGATGGCCCAGAGTACTAGTTTTCTATTTCCCATCCACGTTGCTTGCTTACTAGCCACAGGACAATCACCCACCATAAT
This sequence comes from Acomys minous, assembly GCF_964271855.1. NCBI lineage: Eukaryota > Metazoa > Chordata > Mammalia > Rodentia > Muridae > Acomys > Acomys minous. Next base: position 103,179,330 of record NC_140484.1, on the reverse strand, counting down.
TGGTTAGGAGATTCAGCAGGCCCCAAGTGTAACACAGCAGCAGCCCCGGCCAAGCTGGATGGCAGAGCAGACACACAAGTCTTAGAGCAGGTCCTGTCTGAATAAGAGAAGACCCAGGGGGACAGTCCATCCCATGGCACCCACGTCCACTGTTAGAGTCACCTGGATAGTGAGGTCAGGGGTCCCAGGGGGAGTTGTATTTGCTTTTCTTTTCCAAAGAAGGCAGTCAGGGAAAACCATGGGCAAGTTTCTACCTGGATGAGGGATGTTCCCAGCGTGCCCCGCCCCCCACAAGTGATGGCAGCATCAGAGAAGGTAGTGGGGTGAACAGCTTCTGGAGTGGCTCTTGAGTGATTTCTGAGCTCCTTCAGTTCCACTTTGTTCCCATCCTACCCTGCATACACATGCATACTTGTAATTTTAGCGTCTCTGGGATCCGATCTGCATGGCACAGCAAACCCCCTGTGAGATTTGGCTTGATGCACGGAGTTAAATCACGGTAGGGCTGTCGGCTGGCAGTACTCTGGCCAGAAATGCTGTGGCTGGGTTGGGGTAGCTGACTCTGGCACAGCCACACAGCCACTTAACCCGTAGAGTGGCCAAGATCTGAGGAGGTCATTACGGGTCTATGGATCCTCATTCTTAATGCCAGGGACAACCGGCCAAGCTGGCTATGTCCAAGTGAAAAGCCAGGGAACATTCATCCGCCAAGGCATGGCTAGGAAGAACACCTGACCCAAAGCTTTGCCTCTTGAGACCAGCAGGCGAGGACCTTCGAGTTTGAGGGATATTGTGTTAGCATCCTCAGGAGGGGAGGGAACGAAGAAGAACGGAAGAGGGAGTCACATGATCAGTGAGTTGGCAGAGATGCACAGTACTCCATGATCTTTTCTTGTGCTATTTCTAATTGTCCTTGGCACTTTGATACTATTTGTGCCAGAAATTCAAAGTCCTTAAAAAACAAAAGTGCCCACTCTATTCTCCAAACCAGAAGGGCTCAGAAATTTAAGCCTTGGGCCAGTAATGGACTGTAGCACTCTATGGCAAACAGGGACCAGTCCTTGGACTCCCAAAGACACCTCGTGCTCTGCGCACTATATTGGGGTCTAAGAGCTTGGACTCTGCCAGGAGACTGTTGGCAAGAGGCTTAATGGCCTCCATCTCCTTTTCTGAATGAGAGGAGTGAGGAGGATGAGTGAATGAGAGGAGAGATAGCTAGAGAAGCTCGGGGGCGTGAGACACAGGATATGTAACAGAGGAAACGAGCCCCTAATAGGAGACAGATTGTGTGGCTCTAAAACTCACCTCTGCCTCCTGACCAGGACTACCTATGGCCACAGGGGTCCAGCAATCCAACTCTAGCTGAGTCTAGCTGGCCTCGCTCAGGGAAGCTTGACCAATGAAGTCAAGTCAGGTTGGAGGACAACAGTCTCCCTCCCTGTGGCCCCAACAGTGCAGACTGAGTGCTGTGTTCCAGACAGCCGAGCTTAGTTGTCTAAGAGTGGTCCTCAACTACACCTTGGAGTGCATGGACATCTTTGAGGAACAGGCAAGGGCAGCCTTTGTGATTCCCATGTTGGGAGATCAAGACCAAGGATGAGAGAGAGAGAGAGAGAGAGAGAGAGAGAGAGAGAGAGAGAGAGAGAGAGAGAGAGAGAGAGAGACAGACAGACAGACAGACAGACAGACAGACAGAAGACAGACAGAGAGAGAGACAGACAGATAGACAGAAGACAGACAGAGAGAGAGACAGAGCCAGACAGAGAGAGACACACACAGAGATGTGATGTGTGGAACACACACACACACACACACACACACACACATATACACACACACACACACACAGAGAGATGGATGCGTGGAGAGTGAGAGCACTAAATCTAGGGCTTACTGTCTCCACTCAGTGCCCGCAGCTTTTCAGGGATGCAGAGTTCTTTTGACATGGCTTTGAGGTTAGATTTCTTTGACTTGAGATCCATCCTGGTAGCTCTGTGCTGAATGAACTTCACTATCAGTCATGCTTCTGGGGTGTAACCATTTGGTTTGGGGCTGGGGAAAGACCCTATGGCCTTAATTCTGATTCTTTGGCCAGAATTTGTCAAAGATTAGGAAGCTTTTTTGGTATTCTCCAAATTCACATTTATCTACAGGCTGCATTTTTTGTTTTCTTTTGTTTGTTTGTTTTGGCATATCAGGGGATGCTAGGTTGTTTTGACAGGAAGTTTTTGGAGAGTCTGAGCTCTGACACAGCCTGGGGACAGCATCGGCATTTCTGCAGGTTCCCGGACCTGGAGGTACAGCTTTCCAGGGGACAGGCTCCTCCTCCCAGAAGCCAGAGGCAGAACCAAACAGCCTGTCTGGGACATATTGCCAGGTTTTATGGTGAAACCTAACCCAGAATTTCAGGTACCATTTAAAAACATTTTTAGACATTAGTGACTGATTCTGAAGTTTTATGGTGTTGACTATAAGCCAAGAAAACACAAGGGCCTCTGGGCTTCTTGGGTGGAGACACCAGGTGTGTGGAGAGGTGTTCAGTTGCTGAGACCATAAGGAAGGAAGCGAACATACTTTCTGTATTCATGAGATACCAAACGTCTCTGTGACAAGGCTCTCGGAACAATCTACAAGCTGGTGATCACATGGACCTCAGTCCCCAGGAAATATGAATCATTTAAACTGACCGTGGGTCAAACAGCAAAGAATAAAAAACAAAAAACGAAACCGAAAACCTATACTGGGTAGCCTTGGTACAGTCTACAGGTGTGTATGCAGGAGCACGTGGATGTGCCAGAGACAACCGCAGGTGTCGCGTCTCACCTGCCACCAAGCTTTTTTGTTGGACCGGGTTCTCACTGGCACGGAACACACTGATTTGGCTGGGTGGGCTGATTGGCACCAAGCCCCAAGGATCCACTGATTTCTACTTCCCCAGCACTGAGGTCAGGAGGGAAACTGTACACACCCAGTTTTCACAAAGAACCATCATCTATAGAAACATTCAATTGCCTTTGAGCCTTCCCTGCCTCTTGAGGTGCCGATTCTACAGTTCTCTGACATCTCAAAGAACTGCCTTCTCTACCCTGCATCCCCTAGGCTCTTCTCTAAGAAATGAATGGCACGTCACAGGCCTTGAAATGGGTCTGCCTCAACCTAGCCCCCAGATTTGTGAGGCTTTCATGATGGGTAGCTATGTGGTTAGGTTCATGGCCGTTTGCTGGGGTACCACTGGCATGCTGCCAAGGGCAGCCGGGCTGGTGAGGAACACCCACTGTGCACTTTAGGCTACATGTACTCAGGGTCCGTAGTGAGTACAGGACCCACTGAGGAGTGACCTTGCCTCACTATGATCTCCAGCAGGATGGAAACCCAGAACACTGCTCTCACCTTAGACCAGTCCCCGGTTTTCCACTCATAGCAGCCGGAGTAGTCTTCACACGCCTCCTCGGCTTTCGGCCTTGTGGACGCATCACACTTCCCTTGGGAGTTGGTGCATGTCACAGTCCGTTTCTGGGTCCCTTTGCCACAGTTGGCAGAGCACTGCAAGACACAGCATGGGTGTTGGAATACATTCTAGTCAGTTCAGGTCCATTGAAGCCACTGAAGTCCATATTGTGTGTCAGGCCCAGAGTGGGAAGCAGACACTATGATGCGACATAATCTGCCCTCAAATTTATGTTCTTCACAGTCTCCTTACATCCCCAGGGGACCCCAGCCAGTGGCAGTAATGGGTACGGGAGCCAAGACTCAGAAGAGCTCATGGTACCCAGGTGGTCAAATGAGGGGACTGGAATTTCATGGCCAGTGGCCAGGTCTAAAAGATCAATGCAGGGCAGGAGTTCAAAGGGCAAGTGTAACATGACCTGGCAGGAGAAGCAGGGCCAGCAGGAGCCAGGTGAGGGTCTGGCAGAAAAGGTGGCTGAGCCAGGTGGCCTCCAGATACACAAGGCACAGATCTCCATCAGAAAAGGAGTCAACAGCTGGAAGCCATGGGTGTTCCTCATAAAGCAAGCTCGAAGAATTTCAGTGTGGATGCCAAGGATGGAGATGGTAACACTCCACACAGTAGTTTAGTTCAGTTATTAGGAAACGCTGCAAGAAACAGCTTCAAGAGGGCATCTAGGCAGGGCCTGAGGGACCACAAATGATGACCAAGCCCTTAAGAGCTCAAGACTGCAGTGTCCTCATGCAACAGAAAGAATGACAAAAAGCAGGCAGTGGTGGCACATGCCTTTAATCTTAGTACTTGGGAGACAAGAGGCAGGCGGGTCTCTGAGTTTGAGGCTAGCCTGGTCTACAGAGTCAGTTCCTGGACAGCCAGGGAGAGGGGGAAGGGGAGGGGGAGGGACTGGAAAAACAACAAACAAACAAACAAACAATAAAGAAAAACAAAAAACAACAAAAACAAGAAGGAAGGAATGACAAGAGTCAAAGGCATTGACAGGACACAGAGACACTGTGTGCTCTGGGACATGTCCTGACCCTACCCTCTGGCTCACTCCACTGTGGGAAGGCAGGGTTCGCTGGCTGGTGAGGGCACTTCCACATCTCTCTCAAAGTAGAGGGAAGCCCAGACAGAGAGGACTTGTTACCTTTGGGAGGTCATAACTGACAAGAGTGACAAGTTGGCCAGTGAGCAGAAGGGTCTGCAGCCTTTGGCCAGTTTGCAGAAGGAATACAGACCACAGTTCAGGGGGTCCCCCACCCCCTTTAATGCGCTATTGCTAAGCATCACTCCTTGAAAAGTGCCGCCTTTCCACATAGAAGTGGAGGAGGCTAAAGGCTGCATTCTGCAGGGGTTTCAGGCATGCTCAGCTTATCATCTGTGGCAGGCCACTGCAGTGACTTGGTGACATTGAACCCAATGTTCTAAAAGTTCCAGCATGTTAAAAAACAAAACCAAACCAATAATCACATACATAGAGGACAAGCATTATTCTTCACCTTCTGTTATTGACGCTTATCCTAAACTGTTACCTGTCTACCTTCTTCCTATGAACAGTTTTTTAAATTTAAATTTTTATGTGTCTGGATGTGCCTGAGTGCATTATGTGCCCCACATATGTGAAGATGTCTTCTGAGTCCAGAGGAGGGCATTATATCCCCTAGAACTGGAGTTAGAGCCAATTGTGAGCCTCCATGTGGGTGCTGGAAACCAAACCTGGGTCCTCTGCAAGAGCCTTCAGTTCTCTTAACCACTGAGCCATCTCTCCAGCCCTGTAGGGACATTTCGCCAGATTGATTTCCAAAGTGGTTGTGCAAGTCTGCACTCCCACCAGCAACGAAGCTGTGTGCCCCTTTCTCCACATCCTCACCAGCATGTGCTGCCACTTAAGGTTTTTTTTTTTTTTAAATCTTAGACATTCCGAAGTGTGTAAGATGGAATCTTAGAGTCATTTTGATTTGCATTTCTCTGATGACTAAGGCTGTTGAGCATTTCGTTAAGTGTTTCTCATTATATTGATATTCCTCTGTTGAGAATTCTGTTTAGCTCTGAACCCTATTTCTTAATTGGGTTATTTGGTTTGGTGGTGTTTAATTTCTTGAGTTCTTTTTATATTTTGGATATTAGCCCTTTGTCAGATGTAGGGTTGGCGAAGATCTTTTCACAGTCTGTAGGCTGTCGCTTTGTGCTGTTGGTAGTGTCCTTTGCCCTACAGAAGCTTTTCAGTTTCATGAGGTTCCATTTATTAGCTGTTGACCTTAGAGCCTGGGATGTTGGTGTTCTGTTCAGGAAGTTGTCTCCTGTGCTAATGAGTTTAAGGCTCTTCCCTACTTTTTCTTCTAACAGATTTATTGTATCAGGTTTTATGTTGAGGTCTTTAATCCATTTGGACTTGCTAATTGCATTTTTCTACATGTAAACATCCAGTTAGACCAGCACCATTTGTTGAGGATGGTATCCTTTTTCCACTGTATAGATTTGGCTTCTTTGTCAAAATTCAAGTGTCCATAGGTGCATATATTTATTTCTGGGTCTTCAATTTGATTCTATTGATCAACCAGCCTATTGCTATGCCAGTACCATGTTTTAATTACTGTTGATCTATAGTACAACTTGAGATTGAGGATAGAGATTCCTCTGGAGGATCTTTTATTGTCCAGGATTGTTTTAGCTATTCTGTTTTTTTTTTTTTTACATATGAAGTTGAGAATTGATCTTTCAATGTCTTTAAAAATTGTGTAGGTATTTTGATAGGGATTGCATTGAATTTGTAAATTGCTTTGGGTAAGATGGCCATTTATACTATGTTAATTCTTCCGATCCATGAACAAGGGAGATCTTTCTAGGTTCTGATATCATTTTCAATTTCCTTCTTCAGAGACTTAAAGTTTTTTCATACAAGTCTTTCACATGCTTGATTAGAGTTATTCCTAGATACTTTATATTTATTATTTGTGGCTATCATGAAGGGTGTACTTCCCCTAATTTCCTTCTCAGCATGAATATACTTTATATACAGGAGGGCTACTGACTTTTTTTTTAGTTGATCTTGTATCCAGCCACTTTGCTTAAGGTGCTTATCAGCTGTAGGAGTTCTCTGGTGGAATTTTGGGCATCACTTATGTAAACTATCATATCATATGAGAATAGGGATAGTTTGACTTCCTCCTTTCCTATGTGGATCCCCTTGATCTTCTTTTGTTGTCTTATTTCTCTAGCTAGAACTTCAAGTACTATATTGAAGAGATATGGAGAGAGTGGGCAGCCTTGTCTAGTCCCTGATTTTAGTGGAATTTCGTTGAGTTTCTCTCCATTTAATTTGATGCTGGCTCTTAGCTTGCTGTATACAGCCTTTATTATGTTTAGGTATATGTCTTGTATCCCTGATCTCTCCAAGACTTTAAACATATATGGGTGTTGGATTTTGCCAAATGCTTTTTCGGCATCTAAGGAGATGATCATGTGGGGCTTTTTTTCTTTCAGTTTGCTTATATGGTGGATTACATTGATGGATTGCCTTATATTAAACCATGCCTGCATGCCTGGGATGACGCTTACTTGGTCATGATGAATGATATCTTTAATGTGTTCTTGGACTCTGTGAGTATTTTATTGAGTATTTTTGCATCAATGTTCATAAGAGAAATTGGTCTGAAATTCTCTTTCTTTGTTGGGTCTTCATGAGTTTTAGGTATCAAGGTGACTGTGGCTATAGAATGAGAACCCTTCCCTGGATCAGGCAGGTGACCCGGGTTCACCTCCGGGGGACTTTGCTGCACACACTGGGCTCCCCACTGGGCCAGCAGAGGCTGATGCTTGTGCTCTGCAGCCAAAGGTTCATTCTGAGTGAGTGTAGACTGTAGGTACAACTCGCTATCCTATATTTGGCTGGGCTTTGGGCCACCAGGGTCCTGAGGCCTTGGTTGTTTGCCAGAGAATGCAGGTACCTCATGCTCACTAGTCTGTAGTGTTTGGCTGGCCTTTGGAGAATGTGTTCACAGTCACTAGGGCCCCCGCCTTGGTCCTGGGTTCCTCCATGGACTGTTGGTGTGATCTGAGGTCATATCTATCCCAGATCCACACTCTGGGCTCCCCCCTAGGCCAGCAGACACTGATGCTGGTACTCTGTATCCCATCATGGGTCAGAGAGAGAGAGAGAGAGAGAGAGAGAGAGAGAGAGAGAGAGAGACAGAGACAGAGACAGAGTGAGAGAGTGTTCAGGCACCACCTAATAGCCTGAGTTTGGCTGGCCTTTGGAGACCCTGCGTGAAGCCACCGGACCCTGGGGCTTTCTGTGGACTGGCGTGGTGGTATGAAGTCAGATCCATCCATTCTGCTGGGTTTTCCTCTAGGCCAGCATATCCAGGTGCTGGCACTTCACGGCCCACAGTTCAGTCCCAGATACAGAGTCCGAGATATAGAGTGCAAATGTTGCTTGCAGGCAGGTATGTGTCCAGACTCTGGGGACTGGGCACCAGTCCTCCATGGACCAGTTGGATGGCTCATGGTCAGACCCCTGTGCTTTGCACTGTGTGGACCCATCTCACCTATGGCTCTCTATGTCTTGTGCTCTGTAGCTCCCAGCCCAGTCCCTAGACTCCATCCTACCGATCAGACACAATGTGTAGTCAATACCGCCATTTTGGATCCTCTGCTCTCTGGTGTTTTAATCACTTCTGTCCAGCTGTTTTCTTGACCAAGGCTTGGATCCACCCTCTTTGATTAGTAGCCCATTCCCTTGAGGCTCTCATCCATGAGGAAGAGTGGGTGCAGGAGGATGCTGCCTTTGGAGGAACCAGGACGGTGATGCTCTGTCTCTCTTTACTTCCCTTCAGGATAGGGCCAAGAAGCTGAGGACAGAGGGGCTCCCAGCAACCTCTTATTTCCTTCTGATATTTGATCCTCCATCCAATAGTCATGAAGAAGCTGGGGAGGAGGTGGATGGTGAGCATGATCAATACTGTTGGGCGAGTAAGTTTCTAAGTTTATTCTCCCACAAGAAAATGAAGGCAGCTCCTAGAAGGGCTGTAGGCACATTGGCACACAGCAGAGGACAGAATGCCAGTTTTGTGGGCAACTCAAGGGGACAATTAGATTCTGAGTTCTAGGAAGGCAGTACCAGATGAACCAGTGTGGACATTGGCTCAGGATTAGGAGCAGGCATGTGCAGAGAGATGGGCATAGAGGAAAGTCTTTAAGTCTTGTACGGGTGGGTCATGCTCCCGATGTGGTGGTCTTCAATGCTGAAATGAGACTTGGATCTTCAGGTAAGAACAGATTTTATTTTTCCCATATAGAAGAGCCTGAGTGGACAATGAGGGGATTTGATCTGATCACAGCACAGATTTTGTTTGATTGAAATCAAGATGGCCAAAGCCATAGGGATCA